>NC_068998.1:23523991-23529984 GCF_001194135.2 Octopus bimaculoides | reverse complement strand
TATTTCTTATTCTTATTTAACACATCCCTTTCCAAGTAAGTTTATCTTCACCTTTTTTGATGAGACTCTGCTCCGTACTGTTTTCTTCTTTCACCCTTCTCTAATTCCCTTTTGTCCCCCCCTCTTTCACCGCTAAGATGAAAAGAAACTTATTTTTTAATCTAAAATATATTCTCCTTCATTTTCTAAAATGTTTTTCCATCTATACGCAAGACTCCAGTCTCCTTTCCTAAAATTCACTTGTCCATTACGATAAATACTCCGCCAGTACAGTTCTTACCGCGTCTACAGAATTCATATTTTTTCCGTCCAAATGATTTTGAAGACTGCAGAATAATTGATAATCCGATTGGCAATGATCCAGTTTTTGGAATATCATCCCCGCTGTATGTGCCCGAGTATTATCCTGAGGGAAAAATTCCTTTCGTCTTGAAACCAAAGATGGGTAACTTTCTTCTAGCGCTGACTTAAGCAGCTCAATTTGCTCGCAGTAGATCTCCTTTATTATCGTTTGGTTTGAGTTTAAAAGTATAGAGTGGACTAAACCTTTCTTATCCCACCAAACAGATAACAACAACATACGTGAGTGAAGATCTTCTTTACCCTTGGGTGTCGGTGTTTTTCCTTTCCATACCCAATGTCTTTGGCGCTTAACACTTTAATAGAGAACCCATTTCTCATCACCAGTCACTATTCGGTTCAACAAAGGTTCATTCGTGAGACGTGACAACAAATTTAAGTTTCTCTGCTAGCTCTGAAACAGTTACGATGGGATTTTGTTCAACCAGAGTTTGCATGACGTCCTAGTCGAGCTCTAGAGATCTTCCAGGACGAGGTTCGTCCTCGGAATTTCTGGAACCACCATTAACACTAGCTTACGTTTATTTTCCGATTCCCATATACTGTATTAATATTCCGCGCACTTTCCGTTGTGTTCTTGCCTTTCTTGCACTTATAAAGCAAAATATGCAGAATATGCTCCTTTTTCACTTCCGTTAGAGCTTTGCAAAAATAACCGTTAAAATCGAAATGCACTCTTCAAAACATGCACTAAGAGTAAGGGCAACGTAAAATTACTACCTGCTTTTATAGGAAGCTGACGCAGGCAGTTTATCCCGTCTCCCTCCGACTTTTATTTCATGCAAATGAAAATAAAGCATTATTTATGGGATAACCTAATATATATCATTTACGTGGAGAAAGCATTACGACATCTGCGTAACACCAAATTTTATCACAGTCTGCTTTCTGATCTTATACACTCAGCAGCGTCTATCCTCTACCATCTGTGACCTTGTCTTGCCTTCTGCCCTCGTCCCGTTTGCCACGAACGTCATACTCGAAACTCGCTGCACCTTTACCATTTATTTCCTTCCAAATTCCATAAATCAAACAACCCCGGTCACGCCATCATTTCCACCTGTTACTGCCCCACAAAACACATTTCAAAATATTTTGAAATTATCTCTTCACCCCTTAATTGCTTAATTCTCGTTCAAAATTCACAACACCTACCATGCCTTTGGTCTATTCAATTTCTTTACTTAGCTTCCCGTTTCTTCCCGTCTCTTCTTCATCAAGGATATAATATCCCTATACACCGTACTTCTTCAACCCCTAATACTTGCTCAACCAGTGCACCGTCTTCAAACCCATCACAACTCATTTCTCCACCCTACTGAACTCATTCTCAACCTTAACTGACTTACGTTCGCGGGCGAGGATACCCAGCAGCTATATAGGATCACCATGGGAACGAGAATGCTGGTTATTTCGTGATACAACTATTCCCTTATTTCTACCTATCGACCCCAGAGCTGTACTGTCAGTAGGTAGACACCTGTATTAGTTCCTCCTCCCATTCCGGTAAATAACTCAATAACTTCACCGCTTTCGATGCTACCTTTCCTCCTTTCCTCGAATTCACTTCTATCATCTCTGACGCTTCGGAAACTTTCTTGACATCTCTCTTCCTCTTGATAGCTTCGTCCAATCTCTCACCACTTTTACCTTCTTCAAACCTCGTGACTCCCACCTCTTCCCACACCAAAGAAGTCATCCCCTACTCCCAGTTCCTTCGTCTCAGAATTTCAAGACAATCTCAATTCTTCTCCTGTCTGTTTACTGGTCACGGACATCATTTTACTGTTGTCCAGCCATATTTATCAGTACTCACGAAGGTGATTGTATCTCAGGCCCCTCGTCTTCCTCATCCCTATCTGCCAAACCTATTCTCTTCTCCTTCCTTTTTCATCCATCCACTCAACTTATACTTCGGAAAAATCATACGGGATTTCCTTCATCTCCAGTCCGATCCTAGCATGCTCCCTGATTTCCCCAACCAACAAATCCCTCGTCGAAACGTACGCGTAACCCTTTTCCACTTCTACTTATCCTTCATCCTTGTCTTGCTCCTGACTCTGTTGCCACACCTGTCGTTGCATCTCCAATACCACTTCCCTCACTGGTACCAGTCAACACTCTATTTTCATCTATGACATGCATCTTCTGGACATCACTTAGCCGAAAAATTTACAGGTCTACGAGATATCCACCTCAAAAAAAAAATATCCCAGTCACCTGTCATTTTAGCTCTTACATTCACTCCACTGAGCACTTCACAATCTTCGACCTAGACTTGCACCTTTGAATCACCAGCGTTAGACATCGTGAAGAACTGAATAATTGTATCACGTTAGAAACTTATCCACCGTTTGGACGGAAGAGCCTACTCCTTCTCGTAACAGCTTCCGCATTCCTTTCGCTTTATGTTATTTTATCTTGTACTTTTTAATATTTCACTTGTTGAAATTAATTGTTTCAACTTAACATTTTCAGTTTAATTCCATTTATTTGAAAAAAAATTAATTCACATTTTGAATTAGATTAATTTTTTTAAATTTTGAAATATGAAAATTAATTTTTTTTTCGCTTTTAATTTAATATTTTTCATATTCAATTTATCTTCCACAAACTTCCAAACAGCCATATACATGACTCACATCTCATGTCACATATTGCATACATATCTCTCTCAGACTCACACATACATTTCTGTATACTAGCATGTAAAAATCTCTTCACTTACACCGACATACACACGCACACACATGCAAATGTACACGCTAATAGAAAGGCATACATATACAAGCACACACGTACACACGCACTCACACATATATCCACACATAAAAAATATACATACACACAGCAACATCAGTGCACTCAGCCACATGTCACCTCACCTCTCGATCACAACATCTAAATACTGCTGCTAACCTGCTTGCTTCTTGCTTCACACTTCTAGACATGTATCACTCACGAAAGCATAACCGGACACACCCTGAGATACTTCCATGCAAGAAAGCACAGGCCATTTTCGCACACTCCTGCCTTCAAAAACGCTTTCTTTATATTTCTCCACTTGCGGTCAGTTACTTTTCAGCCATGTAACAATGCACGTGGTTTTCTCCGTACTTTTTATTCTTATCTGTGTCTAATGAACAGCTACGCTCGAAACGACATACCCCGCTTTTTTTCATCTTAAACTTTCTTTGAGAGTCAGTCTTATATAGTCACTGTGTATGTCTTCGTGTGTTTTGTTGTTTTCCTGTTATTCTTGGTTTCTCTCTCTCTCTCTCTCTATATATATATATACAAATGCGCGTATTTGTAAATATATTATACGCATATTTACCTACCTACCTAAATACGTACATATACGCAGACATACACCCCCCCCACACACACATATATATATATATATATATATATATATATATATACATATGCAAATACACCTCCTTCTCCGCGCCCCTGCTTCTGCCTTCCTTTCCAAAAAAAGAGGTGTATCCACCTCCTACTTCCTCAAGCTGACCATCACCTTCTATACGAGTCTCTGAGAGTGCAGCTATATCAATTCTATAACGTTTCAGCTCACGAGCAACAAGTGCAATGCGTCTTACAGGCCTACAATCACTTTTGTTGTCCAACAGAGTGCGCACATTCCAACATGAAATGTTTAAGTTCCGTTCAGATTTTATAAATAAAAGACTCTTTGTTTTTCGAGCGCAGGGTAGACATCCGTCAGTCGCACTAAACTGACCAGATATGGAAAGACAGGCAATGTGTTTATGTATATGTATGTATGCATGTACGTATGTAAGTATATACGTATGCGTGTATGTATGTATATAGTTAGGTAAAGAAACATGCTCAAATCCTCACCAAGAAAGTAAATTTCCAAAATGTTTTAAAAACTTTTATCATATCGAAAACAGGGGAACGACTCAACTATGAAATAAAGGAGCCATAGCAAAACGGTGTTCATTCACTTGTATTATTCCTTACAGTTGTTTATTTGAATAAATGCAACCTATGATATTCTAACATTTTCAATGATATTAACAATTGTCAGTTGAATGAAATAATTAACTAATGATATTACTTCGAAATATTGGCTTCATGTAATATGTAGTCTGGTTATTTATGTGTAGCTTTGATGCATTGTGGTGTAATGATATAAAAGGCACATACTATAAAAGTAGTTGATTAAAAACTTTTGTTTTTGAAACCAAATTTTATTGTCGAATATTTAAAGATAAGTATATTAGTAAACCGTCATAATTTCCATTTATGGCTAAGTTTTCTTCTCTGCTTATATAACGTTATTATAGCACAATGCTTTTAAACACCTCATAAATTTTGTGTTTACATGTTATATGAGGGCGATTTTTAGATGCAATATATGTAATTAATTCTGTTCAAGTGACATTTATGTAGTATTACAGTAAAAATTGAATATCATAGATTGAAGTTTGTGAAGTAATGAAAGATAAACAGAAACACAAAAATACGATAACTGTGCAACTAGAATTGATGTATTTCAAATATTCAGTCGAGTTCCGAGCCTCAACACATATCACATAGTAGTAGTAGTAGTAGTAGTAGTAGTAGTAGTAGTAGTAGTAGTAGTAGCAGCAGTAGTAGTAGTAGTAGTAGTAGTAGTAGTAGTAGTAGTAGTAGTAGTAGTAGTAGTAGTAGTAGTAAAAAATAATAATGATGGGCTACAGCTAATATCCTGCTCAATACTAAAGATTTGCTTGTCAGATTTTTGACATAAACAGTTGAGCATGTCCCATTGGTGGCTGACGATATATGTATGTCTGATCACGAGCACAAGTATTGGGGCAGCATCAAAGCCATGTGTTGAGAGTAATTCTTCGAGGTTTGAATAATTCACCTCTGGAAACATGGCTGTTTCTTTCAACATCCTTAAATAATTATTGTTCAGGAACCTTTTGATCGGGATAGGTTCCTCGACCTAATGGAAATTCTTACTGGCCCCTACATGCAAGGTCATAAGCTATTTGTATTGATATGAAATCACCTTGCTTCGCAAATATGGTTGTGATGCATATATTTGGTATACCTTTATCAGACGTGTAGCATTGATGGGTATTCTGGGCTTCGAATATTTGTAACCCAGTGTCACTTTGATGGCAAGCACTGCTCTCTCATTCAATAATAATAATGATAATAATAATAATAATATTAATAATAATAATAATAATAATAATAATAATAATAATAATAATAATAATAATAATAATAATAATAATAATAATAATAATAATAGTAAATGCCTTGATACAGTACCAGACAGTGACTCTCATGACTTCTAATCTTAACTCATTGGAAGTATTATGTACATGGTTTCTCTTGGTATAAAAGATGTGCTACAGCAAATATTCTACTCAATACCACTGCTTTGTTTGTCAGTTACTTGATCTTGACCAGTTGAGCATGTCCTTTAGTGCCTGATATGCGCATCACTAATCACGAGCAGAAGTAATGGGGGAACATCATCGCCATGTGTTGAGAGGAATGTTTGGGACTTTGAATAATTTACCTCTGGAAGCATGGGTGTTTCGTTCAACATCCTTAAACGAATCTTATATGTGTGTCCGTGTGTGCGTGTGTGTGTCTGTGTG
>NC_068998.1:23522644-23523950 GCF_001194135.2 Octopus bimaculoides | reverse complement strand
ATGCGAAGATTTCTCTTTTCGCATTCGCTTGCAGGTTCAGTCCCAGTGAGGGGCGTCTAAGGCAAGTCTTCGGAGTAGATTTCACGGAAACTGAAAGAAGTTTTCTGAGTAGGTGTGTGTGTCTGTTTTAGACTTCTGACACCACCTGGCAACTGGTGTTGGGTAATCCACATCTTGTACCTTAGCAGTTACGAAAGTAAAAAGAGACCGACTAAGAATTACTAGACATTTGTCGGTTCGTTCGACAAAAATACCTCAACACGTTGCTCCATCATTGTCGCAGTGAAATGACTGAAACAAGTAACAAGTAAAAGTATGAAAGACACACACACTTCCACACACATATACACACACGCTGAGCTTTATCATTTGAACTGGTTCTCGAGTTCTATATAAACATACACGTACTAACATATTATTTGGTTGAAAAAACATTTTCTGATAGGAAAAGACGAAGGCTCAGCGTAGGACTACAACCCCACGGTCTTTTGAAAGCTGACCATGTCTTACGATGTCAACAATAATTGTATATATATACGTGTGTATATGTGAGTATATATATATATATATATATATAGATCGATAGATAGATAAATAGATAGATAGATATATGGAGAGAGAGAGAGAGAGTAGAGGTAGAGAGAGGGAAGTGGGAGAGAGAGAGAAGAGGTAGAGAGAGGGAAGTGTGAGAGAGAGAGAAGAGGGAGAGAAAGAGTAGCTGCTTTCCTGTATATGAGCGAGGCCATTGCTAGATAAAATCATTGAAATCTGTCATTGATTCAACTATATGAGGTCCTTATAAGACTCCGGATTCCCACCAAGGATTTTTACATGATATTGCATAATACACAGATGTGCTGGGTGACAGAGGGAAGAGGTGCAACAGTATGAAGTCTTTTGATATGCTTCTTTAATCTTCCACATGAGAGGCACACCTTTCCAAAGTTTGCACATGTTCTGCTGTGAAAATAACCGTAACACAATTTACAAGATGTCGATTCCTTTGTGTTCTCTCGTGGCTGACTAGGCCTACATGACTCAAACATTTCCTCCCACAAATCACAGACATCTTCACCCTTTCTAAGCCATCTTTTGATCTTCTGCTTAATTCTCTCTTTCAAACTTTGAACAAGCACTGTAGACCCTTTTCCTCATTCCATTTCAGTCTTGTACCTACCTCCCCCTCAACAACTAAAACTTCTTTCCACGTTCTCTCGAAATTTTATAATTTCTTACGAAGTCAACAGTAACTTTATATATACGTGTATATAAATACTTGTGTGTATCTGTGTAACCATGTATATAT
>NC_068998.1:23517526-23522218 GCF_001194135.2 Octopus bimaculoides | reverse complement strand
TGTGTGTGTGTGTGTGTGTGTGTGTGTGTGTGTGTGTGTGTGTGTGTGTGTGTTTGTGTGTTCATCAGTTTAGTGTCGAATGTCGGAAAGACGAATATTCAATACCACAGATATTAATAACACATTTTATTTTGGTCGAGCGATTCCCTTCCTACTCTGAGTTTCACGTGTAAGTCTGTTTTTTGTTTGAAAAAAGCATTTGCAAAATACAGCATTTCCTTTTTTCTATATTTGTTATTTGCATTTACTTTTGAAGTACTGTGTTTATATACTTCTATTGTCGGCAAGATTTTTCATGCGATATTTTTAAAGTCGGTGTTTGAATATAAATGATCATGTTTGTGTTATATATTTGCTGTCACTATCAACACTTTGCGTTGCAGTAAATACAGAATAAGTCTTTGCTTTGTTTTTCGGTATGTAAAATGTATTATCATGTTCAATTTCACTTTTATTCTTGTGAGCGTGCCATAAAATAATGACTGGCAATTTTATGTTGTTAACTCAAAATGAAATATAAAATTTTTCCACAAATAGAAGCAGGATACACTTTTTTCTTTCTTTCGTCAACTCTTGTAGACAGATGATGCTCAAAACATCGGAAAATTAAGAATCGAACTGTATGCTATTAATTTTGGTAACAACATTCGCTTCAACAGTAACTTGTAAAGAAAAACTAAATCATCAAAACTGAATCCTGAAAAATCAAAAAATAACAATAATAAAAAGAACCAAATTAACAACACCAGCAATAACAACAACAACAACATAAACAGCGATTACTACAACACTAACAACAACATCAAGGATAATAGTAATCCTTTCTACTAAAACCAAGGCGTGGAATTTGAGGGGAGTAAACCAGTCGATTATATCGATTCCAGTAATTGAAAGGCACTTAATGTATCGGCCCCGAAAGGAGTAGAGGAAAAGTTGAACCCGGCGAAACATCAAATCAGGACATTTTTCCCGGCATGCTAACGTACCTGCCAGCTCACATTGACCTCGACAGATTTAAACTCACATTATGTTACCAATTCTACCAGTAGTAGTAGTAGTAGTAGTAGTAGTAGTAGTAGTAGTAGTAGTAGTAGTTGTGAGGAAACTAATGTCAGGTGCTTTGGTCAGTAAGCTATACAGATATATGAAAAAAGTGAGCTGTTAGATATTTAACAGAAAGGGTGCCAAAAAAGGAGTTGAGGGAACGAAGGAACAGTTCTTGATTAATAATCTAATGATCAGGAACTGCAAGAGAAGACATACAAACCTAAGCTTGGTATGGATTGAAAATCGCAAAGGATACGACGTGATACCACACACACTCTTGGATAATAAGAACAATGTCAATGTATGGAGAAGAAAATATGAGAAGCCTTATATGGAACTGTAGGAAATGCCGGAAACGGTATTGACAGCAGCTAAGTAAGTACTAGGAGAGGCAAAAAATCAAGAGAGGAATCTACCAGGCGAACAGTGTATCCCTACTGATAGCCGTTCTTGGAATTATCCCCTTGAGTGAAATAGTACAGAAAGAAAGTTGGGGTATGTTCTAGAAAGAGGTAAGGGAAGACGGAACCTTTTGCTATTTATGAACAACATGAAGCTATTCATGAAACCTGATGCAGAACTGGAGACCCTAGTCCAGTGTGTGCGGATTTTCTCCTATGATATTAAGATGGTTTTTGACTCTCAAAATGTTTGACTCTCAAAATTTGCTCCGATGGTGATAAGCCGAGGTAAGCTTGCTAGGACAGAAGGCATATGGTTCCCATGTGTTGAAATGTTGAATGCCGTTCAACATCTGTCCAGTTATAAATACCTAGGAATACTAGAGGCAGATGGAGTCAGACACCACGTCATGAAGTAAAAGATAAAATAGAGAAAAATAGTAGCTTCAAAGCTGAATGCCAGAAACATAATTTAGGCAATAAACTCGGGCACAGTCGCAGTAGATTGGTATGGCGCTGGAATCTTAGAGTTGGACACAGGAGGAGCTAAAGGAGATGGACAGTAAGTCAAGAAATCTCCTAACGATGCATGGAGTTCATCAACCACGCGCAGACACTAATTGCCTATACATGAAGGAAGCAAATGGAGGAAGAGGACTGATAAGTGTGAAAGACTGTATGCGTATCGAACACGAGAGTTTGATAAGATACCTCGCCCAAAATCTGTCACTAGCCCTTGCTACTGACAGATAGGAACAGGGGAGTGATGGGTGCAAAGAAAAGTGAGAAAACAAAGGAAGAAGTACAATAAGTACACGAAGAAGAACTACGCAAAAAAGGACTACACAATGAGTTCCATGTAGCCACAAAAGAAGTGGCTCGAAAGAGCATGTGGGAGTGGTTGATGAAAGGAAACTTAATAAAAGAGATCGGCAGCACTATAATGGCAGTGTAAGACCACATTTGGCCACGGATTGGAGAGTCAACCTGAGAAATGAGCAAGTGTCTCCGCTCTACCGCATCTGCAATAGCGTGGATGAAACCGTTGACAATATCACGAACGAATGCCATTGACCACTAGATGTTGTGATAATACGACCAATTTCCGAAAGTACTATATTGAAAACTGTGCGAAAAGTGGGGTCTAGAGTCCGGGACTAGCAAAATACTCTGGGATTACTCAATCCAAACCAATCCGAACAATGTGCTTGAGCATGAGGGATCGGACTTAGTGGTGTTGGAGAATGTACACCACATATGATATAAAATCGATGTTGCGTGTAAGGTTTCACCCACGAATAATTAAAAAAAGAAGGTGTGAAGATATAGAAATACAACACTCTTAAGTACGAAATATCCGGCTATGGAAAATGAAGAACCTGAACGTAGTGCCAAGTTTCTCCGCTGTGCCGCATCTGGAATAGAGTGGATGAAACCATTGCTCATATCATCAAGAACACCCTAGATTTGCTCAAAACCTGTACAAGTTGTGGTGACATGATTAGGTACTGAAAGTGCTACATTTGGAGACTATAAAAAGTGAGGGTTAGAGAGAGGCAAGACGTGGTATGAGCCCAAAACGCGGAGTGAGGCGGAGTCGAAGGCTAGGGAAATCGTCTGTGCTTAACCAATCCAAACAGATCAGGTGATAGAGCATAACAGTCCAGATGTAGTGAGTGTGGCCAAGGTGCATCACATATGCTACATGGTTGATGTTGTATGCAATTTTTACCCATGAATATTCAAGAAGGAAGCGATATGTTAGATAAATACAACCCTCTCGATTACGAAATAGCCCCGCTACGGAAAATGAAGTTGAAGACAGTGCCAATTGTTGTTTGAGTCTTTGGGAACAATATCAGAACGCATCAGGTAGAATATCAAGGGGACTGGAATGGAGTATCCAGTAGAACAGTTTGCATCATTGGCACGGCCAGAATAAGCAGGAAAGTATTAAACAGCTGAAAAGAACGGATATCATGGTATTGCAGGCTGCAGGCAGCAAGCTCGCAACACATGAAAGATTCCAGGAGTTCCAACAAGGCTTGTGATAAATAAAAATGATAATGTCGAAGTTTGGCACAAGGCCAGCGACTTTATAGGAGGGATTAAGTCGGTTGAACGGAATTCTCTGCTGAACTAGTACTTTACTTTATCGAATCGATACATGAAATGAATGATATACAAGGCTGAATTTTATCTAAGAGCGTAAAGAGTCAGAAGAACTGTGGTATGGATTTTGTTGAATATGCTAATACGTCTGCCCGCTCGCCAACATCTTACACATCGTCAAACAGGGAGTACAGTCGGAGTATAACACTCAAGTGTTGTTTTAATATATACATACATACATGCATACATACATACATACATACATACATATATATATATATATATAAATCAAATCCAGCACTTGAGTGCTTGAACACTGAACGTGAAGATACTGAACAAATACTGCAGGGAAGTATATCGGAGAGCAAATACGGCTGCGTATGATACACGGCTAAAAGCAGCTTCATACGGACGTGAGAATTTAAATCAAACCAATACAAGGAAGTGAGAGAGAGAGAGAGAGAGACAGAGAGAGAGACAGAGAAAGAGAGAGAGAGAGAGAGGTAGGAGAGGAGACAGGGGCATAACGTAGAAATTATAAATGCAAGGAGATGCGATGATAAAATATCAAATACAAAATTACCCATTAGTGTGTTCCTAGATATATACATGGAACAGTAGAACAAGCTTAATAACATTCTCTACACACTACACTGAAACAATATATCTAACAGTTTTATGTATCATGTAGAAGGAATATATTTTGTAGAAGCCTTTTCAATGTTCAATTATGCCCTGGTAAGGCTGAAGAAGAAGAGTTGTCTGTACCACACTATAACCTACCTATCTATCTATTTATCCCAAGGATCTGATGCTTGTACTTTCCAGTAGTTACAAATCGTAAAATATCTCTTTCAGACCGGGCAACACCATTTCAAACGCATTTTTTATGGTCTAATGTTGCCCGAAATGTGTTTAGGAGGCAAAGAATATACCATGGCTAGAAAGGAGGCGCTCCTCTTCATAAATAATCTGGATCAAAGAACCTATGTTTAACCAAGAGGTAGAACAAAAGACAAATAGCATAATTAAAAAATATCATACACTCCATGCTATATGAAATTGATAACAAATTCATGTATGTATGTACATACACGCTTTTATATATATATATATATATATATATATATAT
>NC_068998.1:23508736-23516935 GCF_001194135.2 Octopus bimaculoides | reverse complement strand
GTATTGTTTATGAAAAACATATACAAATAAACAGAATTCTCACCTTACCAAAAACGAACACCTTCCGTAAAGCAAAGGGAATGAAGTTTATCTGTATACATCTTCAGCACGCATTCGGTACTAAAAAACGTGTTGTTTTATTTTGAGAAGTCCAGTGCGTGGCATTATTATTCTGTAGTAATGCCCCTTATATAAATATATTTATATAGATAGATAGATAGAAATTAAAAATTCTAAATTAACCATTAGTATGTTCCTAGATAGATGCATGGAACAGTAGACCACGAAATCCTGTTTTCCCTTCGTTCATATAATTTCAAGCTTAGTAACATTCTCTACACACAATACTGAAACAGATAGTACACATCATTGTTAAAACGGCTCAAGAACCACACTAAATCACTTGTACACATTGGCGAAATGGAGGAAACGTGTATATAATAATAAAAAGTAACAACAAAAGAATGAGACCTCGATATTAGAAAAAAAAAGTAGACGATTATTTATATATATTATAATTTAGAACGAAGAGTAAAAGTTTGTTATTATAGTACTCGGAGTTTGAATGTCGGAGCGAAGAGCTTCGATATATTCTAATCGGCTATTAATGGCAACAGACGTTATGAAAAACCGTTGAATAAAAGGGGAGTTACTCTAATTGGTAGAAAAATAACAACGAGAAACATACACGCAACCGCAGTCTCACAGTACATAGACATAAACCTCCTGCGTTCACAATGTCTACATACGTACACACTCACACAAACATGTATACGTTCATGCGCATACACACACAAATATATATGTATGTACGTATTCATACATACACAAATATCCACATGCACACATGTACACACACAAACACACATATATATATGTGTGTGTGTGTATATGTGTACGCAAACTCATTCTCATACCTTTAAAATATGTGTTCAAATTATATTGGGGCAGGCCAATTTTCCTCTTACCAATTCAAAAATCATCACATGCTGCAATGAATCTAGTCGTCTACGCTCTATCGCTTCCATTTGACTATTACCATTATGCTGCAAAGAAATTATTAATTGCTGCATTTCATGATTTATATTTCACACATCGAAGGAATTATTTAATTTCACTTCTTTTTACTGGATTCAATGAAACACAATTTTCTAATTAAAACTTTCTTAGTTTTCCTTTTTATAAGTAGCAGTACTATGTAGAAAAGGGTGTTGAAATGTTTTTGAAAAAACACTTCACCATAATTGTGATGAAACGAAAGAAATTTATCGCTAAAATAAAAACAATAATTAATAGGACGTTCATAGCATACATCAGGAACATGTATCCACTGTTTTAGATTTTGATACTTATTTTTAAGAATTATTTAGTCCATTTTGTGATGGCTTTCAATAACTTAGGTGTAGGAATTTTAATACCAACTTTTGTTATATTCTGGTTTGTGTATCTGACGAATATTTTGAAATTATGACAACAGCATTTCCAAACATTTAATAAAATTGTAAGCTTTTACGAGAATGTTCGCAATGTGAAATTGGAATTCAAATCTGGAGAGGTTCAATATGTCAAAATATGGAATTTTAATTTGAATCAAAGGAAGACAAAATATGGGTGTATTTCATTTGGATACGAAAATCAACTTCACATGTGAGATTATAAAATCCTCAGCAGCATAAAAACGTTTCGATATATTCCTCACAGATGTAAAATGGACTTGGAACAAATCGAGAGAATCTCTTTCATAAGGCTGACTAGTGTTCGGTTTGGCTGAAGTTAGAGAAATGCTTCCAAAATACATTCACAAATAATATACAATGATGAACAACTTTTAGCATTTTCACATTTCGATTTTATTTCCTATGTGGTAAATATATAAATATGATTCCAATCTCAGGTATTACTACCGTACTAAACTATTACTCTCTATTGCTATGGGACTAGAAAGATTTTCCGTGAAATAAGTGTGGCGACAATTCATGTCTTATCTCACTATATTTAAAATACAGGATGTCCACAAAGTCTGAATACATGGGGATTAACACATACTTTAAGAAATTATTATTTCTTATATTTTTAATTGTTTATATCATGACTTTATTTACTCCATGTGTCCACATGGGGATTAACACATCCTTTAAGAAATTATTTCTCATATTTAATTGTTTATGTTATGATTTTATTTACTCTATGTATCCAAACTTTGTGGACATCCTGTAGATAAAAGACAAGTCACAATAATCATATAAAACAAAAAAATATTCGAAACGATTTTCTTAGAATGAGATTAAATAGTTCTCTGAGATCCATATCCCTTGTTATTTATTGTGCTCAATGTCAGTTACTGACTTCACCCTATCCATTATATACACATACCAGATAGATATCCTTCTTGACTCATATATGCTTTGCTACATAAAATACCATGTTATCGATTGTGAACTTCAGCACACTCACATGCAATTTCAAATTTGTAAGATATAAAACTCTTATATCATTAAAATAATATCATTCTCTCTTCTGAATTATTAATTAAGTTCATATCTCCTAACAAAGCCGATCCAAGTACCCTCTATCTTTTATCTTTCATAATATATTTACTAGTGTTTCCTAGACAAAGCAGTTTTCATCCAAATGCAACACTTTGGAACTTTTGCCTATGACATCCTATAAAGGAAGAAACTGAACAGCTGCACCAATATGGTTAATATTGCAAAATCCACTTACATCTTCACTATGTCTTTTTTAATTTTCTGATAAATTTATGCAAAATATAAACGCATTACAGGGAAAGATAAAAAAAACTGATAAGATTCATAAAATTCATAAGATTATTTCAATAATTGTAGTACTGAGTTTAAAAGTTCCCATGGATTGCTTGATAATGTGTTTTATCATCTAATAACAATTATAATTGAAGAAACCCAAAGAGGAATCTTCTTCAAGGTCGTTCATCCTGTTAATTGAACAACCAAATCACCATTGAATTACACTATTCATCTCTAACAAAAAGCATCGAAGACGCAAGTCCGGCAGTATTATCATGAAAATGCTTATAATTGTAGTTCTTGATAACAAAGCTAACCTGCATTTATTGAAGATTTAGAAAACACATGCTTTTAAAAGGCTTTGATATAGTATTTCGTAAAGAAACAAAGATAGCTACCCTTGTATTTAATACTGTCGTTTCAATTAAACTAATGAATATGGAAGTAGTCTGCGGTATTATACAATTTAAATGAGAGCACATCTCAGGAAATTTCTTAATTCAGTTGTTGAACTACAACATGCTCGGACTGAAAATTCTTCTTGTAATACGTTCATTTATGCAATAGGGTGCTGTGTATGTGTGCATCCATGTGGAAGAGCTGCTGTTAAACTGCGTGCGTTATAAAATATTTGTATTTATTCCAAATGGTATTTTTAAAATAGTTAATTTTCATTAACTCTTAATTTCTTATCCTAGTGGTTTAACGTCTTTGTTTACAGAAACAGTCTTATGTTTGCAGAAAAGAAACATAGTTTTTTTTTAAATTATAGCATACAAAATACTTGACGGGTTAAAAATAAAATGAAACTAAATTGCTGCCCCTAAACATGTCTTTCCTTATAAAATAAAAGTAAACAAGAAAGAAAACATAGAAATGAATATTTGTTATGAGCAAAATAAAATAAGCAGATATTTTTCACCAAAAATTATATTTCGCAATATGCTCTTGATTACGTGCTATTTCTAAACGCTAGTTGTTTGCCAGTGTTTTTGGAATTTCATTTTGGGTAAGTTTCAATGGAATGATTTTAAAAAGCTGAACCAATGCTTTTAATGACAATTCTTGGAATAACTCAGTGTTAAGTCGTTTTTTTTCCCATTATTTCTCTTCGACAACACATTTCGTGCTAGATTCCATGTAGAATCCATTTGCACCATTCCTGCTTATCATTCTCCTCATTAATATATTTCAGACACTCGTAGTTCATTATTCACAATTGTCAACAGAAATGCAGAACTTTCTTTCGAAGACATAGTTCTGCACAATGTACAAAATATCAATATTTAAGATACATGTAACAAACAAGGAAATACTTATACTAATGCAATGTTTATTGTTTATGTAGTTAGTAGTTTTCCCCGTATCTCTTACTCTCACTTCACAAATACTACATGTAATCCATTGTTTTCTGCTTTTCCTTGTATGTTACATTTATATGAAAATTAAATGGTGACATTACCTACTTATATAATCTTCAGCACGTCGTGTAGATGCGTTTCGTTATATACTTTTTGTCTATATAGTATTTGTTTAATATTTTCTTGGCGTATAATATCCATGTATTGTTTCCACATTCTGGTCGATGGCGTTGGGAATTTCCAATCTTGATTATATTTCTGATATATAGAAAACAGTGTCCTTATTTAAGCTTGTTTCAATTCTTGCAATCTCTGTTCTCCCTCAGAATATCATATTTGTTTTCAATTTAGAAATTGAGTCAGATAATGTTGTTAAAATTTCAAGATTCTTCTTTTTTGTGGCCATTGAAAACAATAAATATGTATTCAGTCCACCTGGTACATTATGCTTAATTTTGTCTGGAATTTTTTATTCCATTACTTTAGGTGACTGAGGTCCGACTAACTTATTAAAGGACAGGTAGAAAACGATAAAATATTGAACTTCCTTGAAATAGAGACATCAGATTCGTAGTTACATATTTGGAACTATATCTCATAAATTTAAACAATATTTTTTTCGAAATTTCGTTTCTTATCGATGCTACCTCACAGTTACATATATGAAGATATCACGTTTAAATAAGATATAGTCTATTTGAGAAGCATATCCTGATGCTCAACATTCTACAACTATCAAATGCAATAATCTCGTCGTCATTCGAACAAAATTATGGCTATATGTTAAATATTGAAATGCGAGCTATGAATAATAAGTAAACATCTTAAAAGTCAACAACCTTATTTATATCTCCATTTGGATGATGCTGCGTGGCATGTACATAATATTGCTCTGGCAATTATTAAAAGTATTACTCAGGAAGTTACCCGATGACTACGTGTGAAATATATGTGTATAGTTTCATTTATACCTTTCTTCCACTATGTACACTAGACCTTTTGTATAGCAGGATATGTGTTTGGTATTATGTGGGATGTAGATGTACCCGGCTTGTCAACTCTAGTGTTAAACTGTTATTCTTTTCATCCTACTATCAAATTCGTACAATTATAAAGTACTATTATATTGAGGAACAATGACTTATATATGAACGCGATTTCATAGTTTTTGTATTACATTAATTTATTTTTCTACTTTCTGAGTTTCCGAATAAATTTAGTAAAATCTAGTATAATAAATCTAGGATGAATGGATTCAATATGGTCTATCAGTAACCACTCTGTATATTTTTCGTCCACTTGCATTACAACTAGGAGGACACTCTTTAACGTGTCTGCTTCTTTAGAAATATTGGGGATTTCGTGAAATTCAGCTATTGTTTCTAACAGAGTCAGTATCTGAGTTCTAACACAATTGCAAGTTGAACATCTCTTTCTATTATTTCATGAAATTGCGGTTTTTGAGTAGATATTTAATTTTTTAATTTTTTTTATGAAACCCATTTCCATATCCGGAACTCTCGACCCAAATATTTTCTTCACTAAAATAGGTGCTATAATGGGTTACACCACAGTATTGGATTCACTGGTTTAATTTAATATAGGCCTCCATATTATTTCGCTGTAGCAATTATGATTGCAAACCACTATTCTATGACGGATGGTGGAAGTAGAAAATCATGTAAACAGCATAGAGGAATATGGAATATGATGTTTGAAAATGAAGAGAGATGCATTTTTTTATGTTATCGTTTATACGTTGCAGGCATTAGACTGCGACCATGGTGGATCATTGCCCTCAAGACCTTTGTCCAGGAAACCAATCCCAGCACTTAAGTTTCTTCGCCTGGTTACTGTCTTTTGCCCAACGGCTAAGTTAGGTTAACATGAGCAAACCAATGCCGGATGTCAAGTGGTAATCAGAGACAATCGCATGCACAGACACACACACACACACATATATATATATATATATATAATACATACATACGTACACACAAAGACACACACACACACAAACATACAGACGCGCATACGCAGGCACACACACGCACACGCACACGCACACACACACACACATACACACACACACACACGCACACATATATATATATATATTTCGGGCAACTCTCAGTTTCCTTGTACTAAATCCACTCAAAATGTTTTAGTCCGCCCACGACTGTCGTCGTAGAATACATTAGCCGAAGGTGGCACGGTGTGTACATGAACCCGGAAACATATGGGTGGAAAGCAAGCTTTTGACATTGCTGAACAAAAAACAAAAAAAACAGACAAAATGAAAACCGCGTCATTTGGATCTTATAGAAAAGACGACTAGTCCATAAAATAACGGCCGCGCTGGCTTTCATTGCGATGGATAAGTCTCTTTATCCTCTATAATACGTATATCGGACATGTTAAATATGAAAGAAAAGAGGGTAAGGTGAATGTAGTCTCTCATAATAATTGCGATGATGTTTTCGCTAGAGAGTGTTACAACAACAACAACAACCACCACCACCACCACCACTATCATCAGCACCTGTTACATCAACATTATCATGATCGTTGCTGTTGTCACGTCTCTGTAATTATGATAATATTTCTATCGATCATGAATACGAAGACAGTTTTAAAGATAATAATGTTGACGTTGATCGAAATGATAGCGTTGATGATAATGATAGCAATAATCATAAATGCGGTTGATTGCTATGGAATAGGCTTTTTTAATCAATATGTTTATGTCGATGATGGCAATGTTGATAGCTATGATAATGCTGATAATTTTACCGATGATAATTTCTGGATAATAATTATGAGAGTGATGGCAGAGGCGACATTTTCAGTGAAGTTCACCATACATGCATAGATAGACATCCCGCAATGTAAAATTGGCAGGTGTGGAGTTACATGTTTAACTAGAAATACTTTTTCAATCAGTTGGATGCAATTACAGTGATACCACACCAATACGAGAAGCGTATAATGAGACGAGGAAACAAGGAAGCCGCTATGAAATTGCACGGCCTTCTCGAAGATTGACCTGCTTCTAGCATGGACCATCTTACACTACACTTCGTAGCTCCTGTATGATTCAGAAATATTGTGTAGATTTTTAAAATATACATAAATGCGCAAAATAATCGTAGTATGCTATCATTCTAAAGAGACATGAATTGTGTGCCATGAATGACTTCGAAAACGGCTTTGCACAGCGAGTTGGAAACTGTACTTCATAGTAAATGACAATTCAGAAAGAAAAATAGCGATAGAAAATACATATTCTATGGTATATACAAACAAATATGTACACAATACAAACTCATACACCAAATACGCAGCTTTACACACATTCATACACACATATACACGCACGGATATACATACATACACATAAATACAATCATAGGGAGAGATGAAGAAAAATTCAGCATAGATTGTAAGTTGAGGAAAATATTTGGGTATAGAGTATATCTGAACAAAATTATATTTTCAATAGAATCAAATTAATTTCCTCTATGTTTACATGAAAGAATCTAAGAAAAATTATTATTTAAACTCATTCTTAAACTTAGCATTTTGTTGTTCAAAATGATTATCATTAACGATATCATGATTATAACCATTACTATCATCGGTGTTCCCTCAGTAGTAGTAGTAGTAGTAGTAGTAGTAGTAGTAGTAGTAGTAGTAGTAGTAGTAGTAGTAGTAGTAGTAGTCATCGTCATCATCATCATCATCATCAAGATTATCATCATCATCATTATCATCATCGTCATTGTCATACTCATCATCATCACCGCCATCAGCTTTAATATTAATAATTATGTTGTGTTTTGAAATTTTTTTCCTCAATTTTAAGCTTATTCATGCTGATCGGAAATTATATCCCGCTGATAACATATTCTCATACTTTTGCAATTAATTGAAAAAAAATAAACAAAACAAGGGAATTTAAATATGAAGATTAATTCATATAATGATTTGCAGAGCTTACAAGTATACACACAAACGCACACATATGTACATATGTATATGCATATATATATATATATATATATATATATCTA
>NC_068998.1:23505669-23508591 GCF_001194135.2 Octopus bimaculoides | reverse complement strand
TTTATATGTATATAAGAATGTGTGTATATATATATATAGAGAGAGAGAGAGGGAGAGATATATAGATATAAATGTATGCATATATGTATATAAAAATGTATATATATATTTACACACACATATACACACACATGTATGTGTGTATGTATATGCATGCATCTTCGTATATTAAATATATATCTTTTTTATGGGAAACATATATGTATAAACAGACAGAAGAGGAGAAAGATGGATAGGTGTAGAGATAGATCGATCGATATATATAGAGCGAGATAAGGTGTATATGTATCCAAGAAATTGTGCCATACATTGATATTACATGTATTGGTCTTGCAAAATTCATTTTGCCGATGTTTGCAAATCTCCCTCAGATCTCAACAGTTCATATCCAAGTAAAAACCTACTGAATTGTTGAATTACAACTTGCAATCAATGTCGTTCCATGCATTGTTGCAAGGAAGTAAAAGTGAAGAATAAATACTGCATAGTGTCTTGCCTGACACTGTAAACGTTATTCCATCTAATTATCACTGCAAATGTTATAAACATTTATAAACCATCGTTTTGTTCCAAAAGTTTTCTGCTTCTGTTGTTCATTTAAGTGAGATTCTAAATAACAGTTCATCATGTCTGAACAGAGATAGAATAACACAGGAGCAGATAAAAGATCAGAAAATCTTGTGCAACCTTTGCATTAGCACCTATTTACAAAATACAACAGTGAGTTGTGCCTGCGTTATACATGCTAAACATTTTTATATACCTCTAAAAAGCTTTGAATCTATGAATATTGTCAGCGTCTTAAAATAGGCAGAAGAACGAACGAACATATGTATTTTGTTAGATAGTAAGTATTTGTACATATATTTGTGTAGGTATATTACCTTATGGAATGAATTTTACACAACCAGGTATATTTTAGTTTAACCATTTTAAATGATTATAGAAAAAAATATTTTCAGATTAGCTATTTAGAATATATTGCATTATCGTGCAATGAACTACTTTATTCATGCTATGAATGGCACTTATAAATTTTCAGTGTCACCAATAATTAAGTTATAAACTTAAAATTGTCATATACAAAGTCTGTGTGTTTAAGGCACTACATATCTGAACTGATAACATAATTATGCATACGTTCATATTCTGAAAATATGCAATGAAAATGAATATACTTCACTTACTTAACCTGACATACTCAGTTCCGACTTCCTTGTCGCAATTCACAATTTCTCATTGTAAGCTGTTTACACATACATATAAATTTCTGAGAAGAGGTGTATACTTGGTCACACGTAAAACACAATGGCGCTGATATATACCATACACACTACAGAGTTAAAATTAGATGTATTTTCCTTAGGCGCAATTTCACTTTAGGCGAAGCCGTGGAATAGATGCTTGCGTGGGTGTGTAGTAAGATGCTTGCTTCTCAATCAGATGTGTCGGGGTTAAGTACTACTGAGTGGCACCTCTGACAAGTGTCTTCTACTATATCCTCGGGTCGACCAAAGCCTTATGAGTAGATTCGGTAGACGGAAACAGAGAAGAGCCTGTCATACACACACACACACACACACACACACACACACACACATATGTATATTATGTTATTGTTTGATCGAACGCCACGCACTGTCTCCAAGTAAGTCTTATCTTAATAATCACTACTGTGCACTCTACTACTATTACTATCACTTCCCTGTCTATCTCTCTCCCTCACTTTTTCTTCATCCTTTCTGCTTTTCTCTCCCAACTTTCCCCTATTCTTCTCTTACCTTCAACGTTCCCGCTGTCTCACTGCACCTCTTTGACCCTCTCGTCGCTGACATGTGACGAAAGGGTTTCTTTCTTTATTTCCTGACTTCCTATAGAGAAGACGTGAATTTTTTTTGTCTCTCATCCACTCTCTAACTAGCGTTCAAAATAATAATTTTACTATCGTCTTGGCCTAACAGCCCTTAGCATTTGTTTTCATTGTTCTGTCTTGTTTTTACTGTCTTTTTACTGTATTGTACTCACTGTCCTGTTCTTGTTTACACTTTCTTGCCTCGTTACAGTGGTTTGTAGGTATTTGACATCTACTCTAGTATAGACGCCGGTCATGTCCGGTAGCCCTTATTATAATTATAATTTTATAATCATATACGTAAAATAATTAATCTTTCCTATACGGTCATATTTATATGTAGTCCAATGACATAATCAATTTTATTTCATGATTATATCCTTATCTTATAAGTATATAAATAATTTTGGAGTTCTCTAGTCAGAATATTATAGTACAGGACTGCATCTACCCTATGTATTCTGACATCAACTGCATTGTCGAGATGGGCTGGAAAATGAGATGTATACGCGGACAATGTGTGGTACACTGGTATCTGCAGGTGAATCTACCGATGCGTTCGTATATTTCTCGTTTATATATTAATTGTATATTTCTACTGAAGATTGTTGAGCAATTTTTGGCAGAGCGTGAAAACTCGAAGTAAAGAATTATCCATTATCTTTTATGTATTTTTGCTCTTTCCCTCGCGTTCGTACCTGTGGTTGATTTTAGGGGAGTAGACTGTAGGTATTTGATGTCTACTTCGAGCATAGACGCCGGTCATGTCTGGTAGCTCTTATTATAATTATATTTCGAGCGTTAACCTAATACATCCTTTTGTTGTTTACACTACCTGTCCTCATCGGTTGTTGTTTTTTTCGTAAATTCTCCCAGATATATATATATATATATATATATATATATATATATAGTTTTAGGGAAAATAACCAATTATCAAGAACTCATCGATGAAAATCCACTATCACATATAGAAAAATTAATAATTAAAAGCACAATAAATGAGTATAATATAAAGTAAAGTAAATATCATAAGATACATATAATAAAAAGATTACACGTGTTTCATA
>NC_068998.1:23504530-23505416 GCF_001194135.2 Octopus bimaculoides | reverse complement strand
ATATATGTATATATATATATATATATATATATATGTATGTATGTATGTATGTATCTATGTATGTATGTATACACATATATTTAATTATCATTGCACACATACACATATGAATGTAAATAACCAGAAAAGGTATTCTGTACACTTTACTAACTTCCTTACCTCTATAACACGGTGTTTTATTTCAACCTAAAATATAAATACACATTATAAAAAGGAAGTGTGCTCATGCAAGCATACATACATTCATGCAATGATACGCAGCCGCGTGTGTGTGTTCGTATATATGAATGCATATTTGTATGTATGACGATTGTAAGTTAATATTGATTACCTACAATCGTAAATTCGAACGTCAATACGATATTTCAATCGAAGATAAATAATTCACTAATTGATTCCGTTTGACCAGCAAACATATTCTAATTTAACTTCAAAGACCATTAATTAGTAGGAAAAAAGTAACATTATTCTGCAAAACATAATTTTGTCTAAGATATGCCACGTAAGTAAAATTTTAATGAAAATCATCATCGCATTTGATGTTGGAATACTGTTTATTTTGAAAACTAAAAATTAATATCTTATGTTGTATTATTTTTGTGAATTCTTTTGGTTTTCTACTCAAAAATAAAAAAAAAAAGACAAGAATGTATAAAGCTACAAGATAAAGTCGGTTTCTAAATAGAACGAAGTGTTGTATCATAAAGCGTACGCAACGAATACAGATTCTACTCAAGGGAGGAATTCAAAACACAAGTAGCTGAAATTGAATTTTCCGAAAAGCTGTATTAAATTGCTGATTAACTTTCACTCACATAGGAAAACATTATACATATATATATATATATATATATATATATATATAATTGTAACCTTCTCTGATGAG
>NC_068998.1:23487754-23503593 GCF_001194135.2 Octopus bimaculoides | reverse complement strand
GTGGTGAGAGGGATAACTTCCCTTGGCAAACAGGACACAGTCGTGTGTCGATAAGCCAGCTGGAGGAGATGTCCTCCTGGGGCTAAAAGCAACAGTAACATCCACCCCTAGGGGTCAGCCACACTTAAGTGGCAATATACTACACCTTATATATATATATATATATATATATATATATATACATATACGTAAACACACAGAGACACACATACACACAGATAAGCACACGCATGTATATAAGTATATTCTTTTCTTTTACTCGTTTCCGGCATCTGGCTGCGGCTATCGACTGTAGTTATGTTTTCGTTAGGCCTGGCATTTATTCTTGCGGCGTCTATTACCGAACCAGTAACTCAGGGGTACGTAAACATACAAACTCCGCTTGTAAATTGATGGCGTAGGACAAACACAAATACAAACTCGCACACTTTCGCTGTCCTCCCCACGTAACTTACTTCTTTCAGTTTCCATCTGACAAATCCACTGACAAATCTTTGGTTGACATGTTGCTATAATTGAAGACCTTTTCCCAATGTGACACTCAATGCGACTGAACCCGGACCCATACAACTTGGAGTCAGCCTTCTTACGACACAACCACGCCTACGCCATATATATATATATATATATATGTGTGTGTGTGTGTGTGTGTGTGTGTGTGTGTGCGTGTGTGTGTGTGTAAAGGCGGTGAGCTGGCTGAAACTTTAGCGCGCCGGGCGGAATGCTTAACGGTATTTCGTCTGTCTTTACATTCTGAGTTCAAATTCTGCCGAGGTCGACTTTTCCTTTCAACCTTTCGGGGTTGATAAATTAATTACCAACTGCGTACAGGGTCGATCAAATCGACTGTTCCTCTACCCCAAAATTTCGGGCCTTGTGCATAGAGTAGAAAACTATATAATGTGTGTGTGTGTGTGTGTGTGTGTGTGTGTGTGTGTGTGTGTATAAAATAACGAAGGCGGCTATACGCAAAATGAAACCAAGCAGGAAAAATACAATTGTACTAATTGTGACTTAGGGTGCAGGGTAGCATGTACATTGCAATAAATGAAATTTAAAGAACCCTTAGAGCCGCAAGGAAGCGCATTTTCATATACTGACAGGGGAGATAAACGTCACACTGCATGTGGGATCACTATACTAGACTATTTTCGTTTAAAAATTACATACTCATCAGTAGTAATTACTCCATCGCTGTATGATTTGGCAGAATCTTGACTATGTGCACAAGAGTGTGCTGAACAGTTCCCGGCTTTATGGGCATCGTGGAAGGCCTGGTTGGACTGAAAACATTTCAAATTCTCTTGCAGGACCTAGAGAAATTGAAGGACCGCTGCAGTAAGTGCATCAAGTTGGGTGGGGAATATATTGAATAAAATTATAGTTCACTGATCTTCCTGTATTTTCTTTTAGCTAAAGCCAGGAACTTTCCAGCAGCACCTCGTCCATTACGGGCTCTTCACAGGGTGCCTGGGACGATTTTCGAACTCCATGATCTTGGCCACCAGCTTGAGCTTCGTGTTATAGGCAGAGCGGTTGGTGTATTTTTCAACCGTTCCCCAGATATATAGTAATGTATGGGATTACAGTCAGTGAAATTGTGAGGCCAGGACCTGGGTTTTATGATATTGTAGAAATTCTTCCACTGCTACTTCTAATGCTTGTTTGAATTATGGCAAAGGAGCCGAATTCTGCACTCACACATAGTCATCGAGCAGCGCCCTTCTAAAGATTATCCAGCAGTTTCATTCATCTGTCTGAATTACACCTAGGTCCCTGTTCACGGGTGTGGGATTAATTCTCCTGCGCCCCTACGACTGCTGTGTCACTTCACACTTGTCATGACTTTGCAGTCTCGGCTGCAACTGTCCATATAACGTCTTACAGCCTTTACAGTGTGCACAGGGCACTGAGCAGTTGTCATGCTATCGGTAAATCAACATGTTTCTGGTAACTCTTTCACAACATTCAAATGACATCGAGTCCTCCATAGCAGCTAACTTTTTCTGACTACAGCTTTAATCTTTCTGCTATTCAATGCCATTCATTGTTCACCGGTGCATCATATTCTTTCTAAAAAAAATGGAGGCATGCAAAAATACTCAAATTTAGCCCGAACATCCTGTATACACGCACACACACACACACACACACACACACACACACACACACACACACACGTATAAATACACACATATATAATATTATGTATGTTATAATAATTTATATGATATCTTAAATATATTTTATATATTGTGACTCACTATGAAATACATCACGTAGACAGATACACGCAGAAAGGATAAAATGCAAAGGAAACTCAAAACATTATCCGCACTTTCACCAAAAATATCTTTAGCTTCTCTGTACTTCCTTCAGCACTCACATGTTAAACGGTGGTTCTCTTGTAGATACGTAACCGTGGTGGATTTTGATCGCGGCAGTTTTCTTTCATGGATTAGACAGTAGACGTGTGCTGACAGGAACAACAGAGATCAGTGATTGAATGAAATCCACCGCACGTATTCAGTAAAAGAAGTGGACCGTGCGCAAGTAAGTATGATTGTATTGAGAAGTTTAAGAGTGGCAGGATATGTGCTGCACGAATAGGAGAAGAAAATCCACCAACCTCCACCAGCGATGTGAAAAATCAGAAAGCTCAGGAATTATTTCTGTCGAACCGATGAGTAATCAACTTTGTAAATTAGCCATAGGTTTACATATGATATTATTCAACACAACCTCCACATCCGTAAAGTCTGTGCGAGATGGGTACCAAGAGAGTTTACCAAAGCGCATAAGCGCAATCGCACGGAGATGTGTCAATTATTACTCGGTCACTACAACGATGAAGGTGAATTTTGTTTTGGATAGAATAGACCAAAGAGATGAGGCCTCAAACTATCGCTTTGAGCCTGAGTCCAAAAGGTAGGGTATAGAGTGGAAACATCCTGGAATAGCCAGCAAGAAAGAAATTCAACATTCAAAATTCCGCGGAAAAAGTTATGCTAAGCGTTTATAGTTACACAAAATGGTCGATGCCAAAATATTAACTTCGAAACGTGTCTGCAGTGTCCAGTGCAGCTATTTCCAACAAATGATTAGGTCTATTGTGACAGTAATTATCATTGTTGCATTGCCGCATACATCGCCACACCGTTGGGTCTATTAGAAAATCTGGTTTCGAGCTACTGAAACACCCTGCATTCAATCCAGATTTCAAACCCTCCTACTCATAGGACCACTCAAACATATTTTACTATGTCGTTCATTTGCTACTGACAACGAAGTGCAGGAAGTGGCGCATAAATGCCTGCACCACCAGCTGACAACTTTCAAGTTTGGAGGCCACTGGAAGAAGTGTATCGAGTGCGGACAATTTTTGATCTACCTTGTATGTAATACTAGAAACAAAAAGCTCAATCGTTCAATTAAGTGTATCAAAAGCAATTAAAATGACCTCCCCACGGTCCACCGTACCCTTTAGAGAATTCCCGTTGCCTCACAACGCAGAGGTGCTCATTGTTTTCTGTGTGGAAGTCCCATTCATTAATCTAATGATTAAAAAGTATTTACCAAGGTGAGGTCTCAGAAATTACAAACCATTTACATCGGATCACAGATTAATCCGAATAGTGACCTCGACCCATGCCTCCGATTGTAACTTTCCTTGAATGTACTTCTACGTTAAACAGCGTCTCAAATCAAGTAAGACATTCATCCTCTGGTATACGGAAAAGCATTAGTTGGTCTGTGCTGGCTTTCTTACTTAGAGCCCAAGGGCCATAACATGTAATTGAATCCCCATGGGGTACACAGATGTTACCATAATAATGTTCACGCAGATAACCCTGTCTGTAATCTTGTTCAGTTGCTGGTCCCTATCAAAGTTATACGTATTTCAGAAAAAAAGACATACCTTAACGGGCTGCTACGCCTTGAGTACATACGTGTAGTGCGCGCTCGTTGAGTTTTCGTTTTCACGCAAAATGAGAGAAAAAACTTGTTTGCGCAGGACGTGTGGTGTTACTTTCCTTATATAATATTTTGCCCACACCGTTTTAGTTTTGTCGAGAACAAATAAAAGTCGGATACTTTGTGAACACACCTCGTATGTTCCTTCAAACAAGAACAGTATCTAAAATTCATGCTCTAACCAAAGCAAAAAGTGTTCATAACTCTTCCTTACTGAGAAACTTGAACAATGCTGGTACCCATAATACTAGAAACATCTTACATTTGGCCAAACGATACCTCCTACGTCTGCATCAAACATCGAATCTCCGAGAAGTAATTAAAAATCAGAAATCAACAGCTGATGATAACCACCAAATTTGAAAAGACTCCTAGCAAAGGCGAATTCATATCGAACAAAGAAATAATGCAGGTAAGAAACTGCAGAGAATCTTCATTGTCTGATATGGGAAATGACTGAACAAGAAAGAAACAATAGATCAGAAAGAATTCTAGGTAAATACAAATATGAACTGCAGAACAAAAAATCTCATCTATTGTATCATAAGCCCACAATGTAATAAGAATTAAATCGGTGAAACAAGATCAAAATGAACCCATTGTGCGAAAGTGTACAACCGGCAAATTAAAGATTCATCTCATACAAATGTTAAATGTTGTGAACACATTTGTGAAGATAAATGATTTAAATTATTCCATGTTCGCAAAATAAAAGAAATGACCAAGTGTGAAAGGCAACAAAAGAAACTAACCAAGAAATATTCAGCACCATTTCTAAAAACAACATTCTCTATAGGGATTTGTCCAGATCGTGTGCATTTCAAAAGTGGAAAGCACCGAGAAACATTCACACAATACAAAACTCATTTTCAAAAAGTAGCGTAGTTTTCTGTTTTACGAAAATAATGAAATTAAATTATTTATAATTTTTAAGAATATCTTTAAATATTGTAACCGTATCAAATAATTTTAGCATCTTTCATATATATATATATATATATACATTACATACATTCGCAAAAAGCATTGTCTGAGGGAATGGTTCCTCACTGATGTGTATGTTTTGCCAAACATAACATTACAGGAACGAAATCAAACAGGAAATCTTCTATTCCAACTTTTGCTGACACATATTTAGAATATATATGCGCCTCATCTATGAAAAAAAGAAGCAGTATTTTTTACTACGATAATAATGGAAACAGGTGCCACCGTTTTCTTCATGAAACTACAAATAATATTCAACTTCTCGTCTGCGTCTATTTATGCAGTTTCGGCTACGTCAGCTGTATTCCTTAATTGGTGGTAGATAATTTGTCAGTTATTTTGTTCTACAAGGTTTATTCTTCTAATCTTCACTATATTCCAGGATTTGGTTCTGTTTTAGTATTTAAACTAAAAATGTGTTCATCCACTGAAAGATGCAAATGACTATCAACTTATTGGTGATACTCAAATTGCTATTCTGCCTCCCCTGCTTCTACCATAGAAGGAAAGATACCCTTGTAACCCTGTCTCGTTCGTAAATACACAGAAGAGAATTTGAGTGTAATTGGTAGGTGAGACCATAATTGACAGAGACAAGTTATTTTCAATTCTATAGTTATATTATCACTTCGGTAAAAGGCAATTCACTAATGAGACAAAGATGTAAATTACAAGTATTTCAAGCTTTAAGTCGAGAATTACTTCAAAAGCATTACACAGTATAAACACATTTTGTGTTAATCCTTTCAAAACAATAGGTCGTATGACTTCTGAAGCTATAGTTTGTACGGGAAACAATTTAAGTCAATTGATTTAATGCTTCTGTGATGATAATAAAACGATAAGTATTGTAGATTGTCTTAAAAAAGAAGTTGAAGTCTTCTATAGTTTTTAAAGAAGTCTAAGTTTAACTACAGAAATTAATGCAAGAAATGCAATTTGAAGTATAGTAATTCTAATTATCGTATTGTTAACTGAATTAGGTTTGTGTTGGGGGATGGATGTGAACTTTTTAACAGAGAGCAAACTTGTTTATTTGTTTCTGTTTAAGAAAGTGCAGTTACCTCAGCTATTGTTTCTTCCCGTTTTCTCACGAAGATTTCTATAAGCTAATTATTTTCACCTGAAATTTTTCAATTTACGCATACTCGACACATATAAGTTAACATGGCAGAGGGACAGAGAGGGCGAAGAAAGGACAGCAGACAGACAAACAGAGAGACAGAGAGTGTGTGAGAGAACGTGCAATCATGTATACAGGCGAAGCAAAAAATATATATTTGTGTGCGTAAGTACAACTAAGTCAACTCGCGTATGCGTTTAATGCGAAACTAGCATATCTCCGAAGTAGTAGGCAGGTGGTATATACACAGACGAATATTGTTTTAATAACTTTTATAATCACGAGCATAAACTTTCATAGATATGCTTATACACTAAAAGGTATCAGTAAAACGGACAAGACTGTGAAACTTTTCTTTCACTAGAGATTTATTTGCACGTATTATTCCACCCAATGATTAATGAGACTTCATACAATGAGATACAGAGATGCAACGTTACTGATAAACATTGTTTTCCTCATGAGATAAGAATATGAGTAATTTTTCATATATCTGCTCTACCGATTTTTAAGTACATTTTGTTGCCCTTTATTTGGAGAACTTAAACGGATTTTAACCCGTAAACTTAGTGAACTGAAACGCATTTTTAACCTGTAAACCAAATCCGCACTCATCTATCTGTATAACAGCCATTCCTACATGTGCAGAATTACATTAGCCGACGTGACGTTCGTTCTTTGAGACGGCATGATGCAAATTGATGGCTTTGTGACATTTAGGGCAAATGAAGCAACCACACAAGATCTTCGAAAATTATTCTTTACATTTTCCGAGTCACATAAATGATTTCTTTTCTGTAAATTACACAAGCATCCTTCACTAAATATTAAATTGATGTGTGATTTACTCACAGTGTTTTTTCCACACTTCCTTGCATTAAGTACGTTAGCACTAAACTGAAAAAAAAATTACTTTATGTAAGAATTTTGACGAATTATTTATTAGCTAAACAAGTCTAATTTATTGCGTAAACCATATTTGCTATTTTCTTAAGTAAGGCAATAATTGTAATTCCTTGATAGGATTACCAAACCAGTGACGATATAACTGCCGAACTAATTAGAGTATTAGTCATTGATTAATATTCTGTTTTCGTCATTAGACAATAATATCTATTGAACTCGTTCAATGCCCCTTGTATTACATATTATAATAATAACTTATATTGGTAGAGGCCGAAGGAGTTGAATATTTCGTATATTTCAATGCAGCTTGTTTGATTACATTCCTGCATGTGCATATGTTCTAACCTAAAAAGAAAGAATACAAAATCCATTATATTATGACAATAACAGCACAGTCTATTTAGATTTCGTACAAACCATGCAGTTTGACATAAAACGTTACACACTGGGAAAAGTGACAGTCGATCATGTCAAAGATGAGGGGTTACCGGTTACTTATTTGAAGGGCATCGAACTTCATTTGAATACGAGCTCATAAAGTAAATCCTGGAAATTATTTCATGTCTTTTTTTTCTTTTTTTTTGGCCTGCCTGTTTCTTCTTATTTTACATAGTCTGTTTACAACAATTTTGCAATGACATACCCGCGTAAATCAACCTAAATACTTGAATAAGTTACTTTAATTGAAACAAAATTGAGAGTCTCTGGTATTATCGAAGGGAGTTAATACAGAAAGAATTAAAGATAACTACCCAAATCATTTGACATTCCGACGATTTCTCCAAACCAGCGACTTAATTTCATGATTTTCAAAGAAAAAGATATAAAAAATACATTTTCTAAATCCATCATTAAAATAAACCTGTAACACATCCTAAATAAGTAATTAATACTATCATTAATTATGCCTATATATGATAATTGTAATTAATAGATAAATAATATATATATACGTTTATGAATTTATGTAGCAACACACCTGGTGTGAAAGCATGTGTTGAAACAGATATTGTTGTATTTCGGGATGTAATTTTCGCCAAATAAACACACGCACTGTATATTTGTTCTTCACCCGTTTATTACTGTTTTTACTGTAAGAAGAGTAATAAACGAATGAAAAACAAATATATAGTGCATGCGCTCATTTGCCCCGCCTCCAAAAAAATAACCATCCCCAAATACAGATTAATATTTATAGTATTCGTTGCTCAACATTGCGCTTTAACATTTTACCCTATTAAAAATGTTTCTAAAGAATATTTTAATTATATTTTTGTCATCATTATCTGTAATAATTAATATGTATGAGATTTATTTAAAAACGATGCACATTTTATTTATATAGATATGCTTAAGTTTCGCCATCACATCACTGACCATATATAAATCTATAGTAGTTTTACTATTGCACGAAATATATAATTAAACATAGTTGCTATGCATACAGACATATATGCTAAATACAAGAATACGCACGTGCTCACACACACAAGCATAAAACCAGACATGCATAATTCAAAATCCAGATTGCATAGCAATATGTTTTGAAACAAACGTAGTAAAATTTGATCAGACATAAATTGGCATTCGTGTATTAATGATTAATGCCGAAATCAATGATAAATAATTCGTGAAGTTTTAGGTTTTATATAATTAAGCCCGACGTCTATTAAGCGAATGTCCACTTCTTTTTATAAGCAGGACGTGGATATGAATTTTCTGTAAATCCATATAATGGAGAGAGTGCAAAATTTCGTAACAGGGGAAATATTTTAATAATACTGTGTGGGACAAACGTCACGCACCAAATCAGTCAATTTTGTTTATATTGTGTTGTTGTTGTTGTTGTTGTTATTATTATTATTATTATTATTATTATTATTATTATTATTATTATTATTATTATTATTATTATTATTATTATTATCAGTATTATTCAGTCGTTTAATTTTTTAAAGTGCTTTCACTACTCTACCGAGCGCAGCTCTTTGTGCCTTGGGTATGTGCTGTGGTTTGCTGCGATGCTCTTATGGTTACTGTATTGAAAGTGTTTTCCGTATGATATGTGCACTGCCCAGTAGTGCAATTTTCTGTATGTTGTATGAATTTGTAAGTCCTGGTGTTTTTGGTATGTATTTGTCTGAATATTTCTTTTTATCATACCTAATGCGCCCACTATGATAGGAATTGTTTCTGTTTTTAGATTTCCCATTCCAGTTACCTCTATTTTCAGGTCTTTGTATTTTGAAAGTTTCTCCATTTCTTTTAGAGAAACGTTGCCATATGCTGGTATTGATACATCAATGAGAGAGCATTATTTTCTTCAGGATCTTTGACAACTATATCTGGCCTATTGGCCTTAGTTTCTCTATCTGTGTGTATTGGCATATCCTAAAGTATGGTTGCTTTCTCGTCTTCTGTGAGTTTCCTATGTATCATTGTTATGGGTATTAGTGCAATTACAAAAAGTAACGGAGAAAACGAATCTCCTTGGAAGATTCTCTTTTAATATTAACTCCACTAAGGAATACATTACTTGAGTACATTTGTGATGTTGTCAGCAACGCCAAACATCTGCAGGCATTCAGCGATCCAAGAAGGAGGCATCATATCATATGCCTTCTTATACTCAATCCAAGCCATAGACATGTTTGTATGATTTTTTTTACAATGCTTTAAAACTCTTTTATCGATAACCAGGTGATTCCTGGTACTTTGAGAAACACTTCCTACATCATTTTTTTTTTGTTCCCTTGGTAGTATTTCTTCATGTACAAGGAAAGTATATGTCTTTGCTGCGCATATTACAGTGAGTATTTTCCAGATTATGTTTAGGCATGCTATGGGATGGTATTTTCCCACAATATTCTCCTTTTTCATTACAAGTGCTGTCCTCCCAGTCACTATTAACGCGGGACTGAACCTTTTGGGACACACTCATTCAATTGGACCGCTAGTCTTTCATGCACCGTGTGGCATCTTTGCAGCCAGAAGCCATGAATCCCATCTTCTCCGGGGGCTTTCCAGTTAGGGACTTTATCAACTTGTTCACATCACCCCTGCTTATGACAAAATTCATTTGTTTCTTTCGTTTTGTAATTCTGTCTTGAGAGTTCCTATCCACATTGAATCCCTTTTAAGCACTATATTATTTCCCCATAATCCGCTCCAGAACACCTTGGTTTGAGTTGTATCAGGAGCAACATTTCCCGCATTGTGGCATTCTAACTTTCAGAAAACTTGCTTCGCGTTATTTTTAAACAATCCGTACTCCCAAAACTGCTTCTTTCTGTTCAGAAATCTTCTGATCTCCTGGCATTTAACCATGAACTTCTTTTTAAACTTCTCTATTACTGCATCAAACCAGTTTTTCCGTATTCTATTTTTCTTCTCTAATTTCTCTCGGTCAGTCGGTCTTTTCCCCATTTTCCCATCTTCTGCTTAGCCATTGCTCAATTTTTCCTAGATCTTGCTTGCACACATTATGTCCATTTCAAGACATTGTTTTCATCATGATTCTTTTGCTCTACCATTTTTTTTTTGTTCTCTTAAATTGTAATTTCTCCTCAACAAGTACCTCAATAGTCCGCTGAAGATTCTTTGTTTGCGTTGTGTCCTCCGTCTGGATGTTTGGTATGTCAGTATTTATCTTATGTGTTACTATATTTATCATACTCTTATCTACATTTCTCATATTCATGGGGATTTTTTCTTCAGGTGCATTCATCAAGTCGGTTAGTCGTTTTTAAATTTCAAGCAATTCATTATCTAATCAGTTTATTTCCCGTGCATGTCCACCCACTACAGTGTCAAGTTTCACTGTATAACGTTCCTATTCCTCATCCTTAACAGCCCCATCATAATTCCCCTGTTCCTCTTGTCTACTCTGCTCCCTGATTTCAGCTCGTACCACTCTGCTTTCAATCCCTACCATCCTTTGTATCCCATTCGCAGGGTCTCTCAGACTCTCACGAATCCGAGATATTTCTACTCTATTTAACCAACCCTTCCTCCTAATCACTCGCACTTGGTTCCTTAGTTTATGTTCTGACATTGGACACATGTCCTTATCCATCTCAAATTTGAAGGTACATCGGCCTACTCAGCAACGTCTTTCCAGGTTTGCACTTTCGTGACATTCAATATGTGTATCGTATTCTTCCTTCGTCCACTTATGTCTGTTTTGCGCATATCGTGTATGTGATCTGATGTGACATAACGACTCTCCGAGGCCATATCACAGCCCCTGATACAGCTGGTTTCGGACGAACCGGACGAGAAACCTTCACCTCGATCGGCTCTTGCTTCATTCTCGCCGTTAATTCTGTCCTTGTGTTGCATCATGATTTCATGAGTCATTCGTGAGGCTCTCACGAGTGTTTTAATTGGGGTCCCATCTCTCTTTTCCTTTCTTTATTTTAATTTACACGTGCACATGTATGTACATACTGAAATATATAAATAACGTGCTAGCATTTTGTCACCTTCATAACCACAGTGATTATCATTACCACCATCGTTCTACTTATAGTATTTAAAATTATCGACATTATTATTATTATTATTATTATTATTATTATTATTATTATTATTATTATTATTATTATTAATAATAATATTATTTTTATATTCAAGGCCCCCTACATTATTATTCAAGGTGGCGAATTGGCAGAATATTTAGCGCGCCGGGTGAAATGCATAGCAGTATTTTATCTGTCGTTTCGTTTTGATTTGATGTTTCGCGGAGCTCGACTTTGCCTTTCATCTTTGGGGTCGATAAATTAAGTAACAACTGCATACTGGGGTCGATGTAATCGACTGGGCTCCTCCCCAAGCATTTCGTGTCTTATGGCTAGAGAAGAAAAGAATTGTAGAAAAATTGAAGCATGTCTTTGACAATTCCAGAGTGTATTGAACTTATTTTGTACTGCAAGACATTTTTTGACATTGCATACTGAAACGAAAGACACAAATTTATCCTGTAAATTGCTGTTAGGTTGTAAAAGCGGTGAAATGACAGGAGGGAACTTGTTATCCAAACATCATTTTATCTCTTTGAGAGTGATTCTCAAATATTTTTATTCTTACGACTCTAGGTAAATAACCTATGTGTGTAAAGAAAGAGAATTTTAGTTTGTTTCATTAATTCAGTATTTCTAAATGCTGTCATTTATCAAATGAGCCCTTCTCTAGAATATGTGCAATGCTTATTAAGTGCCTCGGGCCATACTATATCTTCATAATAAATGTAGTGTCTCGAACTGGAATTCAAGTGATTAAATCAGAACTTTATATTCAGTTGAAAAAAAAGAAAGTAAAGAGTAGCGATCTGGCAGCATTGTTAACGTGCCATGAAAAATCCGTAGCGTGCAATTTTCCGCCGGGGTCAACTTTGACATCCATTATTTCTGAGTCGATACAATAAGTACCATTTGAGCACTAGGGTCGATGAAATCGACTTACCCTGCCTCCACCCCTCACACGCACCGAACCTGCTGACACTGTGCCAAAATCTGAAAATTGCATTTTACTTATAAACGAGAATGTAAACGCAATGGTTTAGATATCACATATTAATAATTAAGGTAGAAGAATATTTTATCCAAGTGCCAAGATGCATGACTTGCTATATTTCGTTCGAAAATTTGATAAAAGTGACTGTAAATCATTGCACACCGTACGTCTTTCATTCTTTTTTTTTATTCTTCGTCAATATTTCATTTACTATACTAAATATATTTCCTACCATACTTGAAGAATGGTAGATAAACGACTAACATTACTTGGCTGCAATCCACAATGTATGGTAGTTTATTTTGTATTTCACCTACATTTCACACACGCTTTTACTGTCAAAAGTCATCTTTAAATCAAACAAATTGTGACCCATTTAAATAGTTTATGTTGCTAACACTTTGTACACAAATACGTTTGCTGTCCTGTTAACATTTTTCAGTTTAATCGGGTCAGTAACATTTTTCAGTTTAATCGGGTCAGTAAATCTGTTCTCAAATTTATTCTATCAGCTATTATTAGTCAGAAGAGTAGATGTTCCGATAACGGTCTGTAAATATTTGTGAATAATTTCTCATTAAAGTATATAACAGAATTAAGCAACTTTGCTTGCACAGTTTAATTTTTTAATTTTTATCATAAATATTAACTTGTGATCAAATAAGTGGTAATTAATATAAAAAAAACTACGTGCGCCAAAATTTAGAAAAGGGAATAAATACTTATTTTACATAAATTATGTCGAAAGAAGGATAATACGTTTTTCATGATATCAGATGCTATTTAGGCGTATAGTCATACGCAGCTCAAATCATGTGGTTGAAATTACCAGTGAAAGCCTCCTCGTTTTTTTCCAGCCAAAACACAAGCGTGATTGACGATTTTCTATTTAATGATGTTTTTTATTTCTTTGCATAGAATAGGATACACTTTTTTTTTTAATAAACAAGCGAAAAACATAAATTCATCGCTATATTTACAGAGAATCGAAGATAGTTTGATATGGAATATTGCACATCAATTGAATTATTTTTGAAATCAGGACGTTATTTTTCTTCCACAATGTGACTATAATTCTACTGTCTTGAACAGTTATAGGGAATATACTTTATTCGTGCTAAAGTTATTCTTACAAAATCACGATGGTCTAATTGTTGGAAACAAATGTATGCCCATCACAGTGTGAATTGTTGGCTAATCGAGACAGAAATCACTCCCTAGTTATCTAGATTAAGAGTCGCTACATTTAACAATACAGGTTTGAAATAATAGATCCAATGCTTCGTGTTTCACTCGCCGGTCAGTAAGTGTATCTGTCATTCTCCTACCGACACAACTTAATTACGTTTCATGTGTAGTGCTGAGATATCAGACAATGTATGAAACAAAAAACGAGCCGAAACATTTGTTACTTATATTCCTTAAATGAGCAGGTAACAAATAAATCTTTACAACGGTAAGCTTTTTTCATTGCTATTTCTGAATAACATATTCCATCATTCCAATTAGTTGTTTTAGCAGCTCCAAGAGAAGACTAGGCTTGCTCTTCTCGTAGTAAGTGATTTGATCCAAATTTTAAGGCAAGAGATTGTGAGAATACTAACACTTACTTTCAATATCTGACACGGTTTCATATTATTTTGGTTGGGACGACTTGAAATACGTCCACTTTCGAGGGAGTTCGAATACCACCGCAGGAACACTCCTCCACTTGACTAATTTCGTACTTTGAATGTAATGTGCGTGTTTGTGTGTGTGTGTGTGTGTGTGTGTGTGTGTGTGTGTGTGTGTGTGTGTGTGTGTGTGTGTGTGTGTGTGTGTGTGTGTGTGTGTGTGTGATAGAAAAATATATTGCAAAAAACAGATTAGCTATTTACTTAAAATGGCAACTTCATCGACTAATTAGAAACAGATAATTGCATTAAGATGAGTTATCTGGTTTACTTTCTGCGTTTGTGCCCTCTTTACTGCAAAATTTGCTACAACAAATTACTCGCGGCAGAAATGTTTATGGCGAATTTTGAAGATACGATATCTGTATACGTAGGAATTAGCTTTCCATAGGAATATGAAATAGTAGACCTACAAAATATATAATTTTACTTCTCTTTTTATTAAGTATAGGCAAAGATTAACAATACATTCGGAATATTAAATTACCTAGTGTCTCTGATATTTAAGACCCATTATGATTCATCGTCGAATGAAATGTGTTTTTAGTTGCTGTATTAGTTACTGGAAAGAAAATTATTATAAACCATATAAAATCTATTCCTATTTATGGTAATCATAAAATGATAACGCAACTATCATATAAAGAATAGATTAAACATAGAATGTAGATCAATAACAAAATATATGGCACAACATTGCATTGCTATGAAGCGCCTTAATAAGTAAGTAATGCCAGGTGTTATAACCAAATAATTTTCTGACTGCTGCAAGGAAACTGGGATAATTAGTTGGGAAATATAAAATCAAACTAAGAAATAAAGAAAGTGTTCTGACGGTTGTCGCACATAATGAAAGAACATTGGTAATAACTGTAACAATGATATTAACAAACGCCATAAAAATTCTTTTAACACTCAAAATCGCAAGCGGAAAGACACTAAAAGGAAAATGTGAACATCTGAAAATAAAATGATAATTTTAAAAATGGTCAAAATGTATAAAATGTATTTCCCCTCTCGAATATATATACAGAAAAATAAAGAAGGAAATAAGTGGAAATTTTACCGGTGAGTGTGTTAGATTTTAAGACACTAAAAGAGAATGACTCACCCCAGACGCAACAGTATATATATATATATATATATATATATATATATATATATATATATACACACAGACAAGCATATATGCAGTCGCAAACATACAGCGGGAGAGAAACAAAGGGACAGCGTTAAAAGGAAAGAAAGAGAAGTATATGTATGCCAGTGTGTCTGTGTATGTGTATGTATATATGTGTGTGTGTGTTGGTGAGTGAATAGTAACATTCTTTGCAAATATCACTGTGTATTTTTATGCGCACAAAGAAATAATTGCGAAACCATTTCACGGGCATGCACAAATACACACACCACACACAGTCGCAATCATACAGATATAGGAGAAAACCGTTTGGGCAGAGTGTTGCGCTCATGATCGCCTGATCGCAGTTTCCAATCTCGGAATATACAATGCATTGTATTCTTGACCTCAAAATTTCATAACAGCTTACAATGTACACACTGACCCTGAAAGTGCAACCGCACCAGCACTTTTGCTGAAAAATATAAATGTATATATATATATATATATATATTTATGTATATATATATATATATATATA
>NC_068998.1:23480810-23486308 GCF_001194135.2 Octopus bimaculoides | reverse complement strand
GCCAAACGTCTAAATCCAATTTTTTCAAGAATTATATTTTTGAATCATTTTGGAATCTGTTTCGTTTATTTTCTTTCTAGTTAATTTTAGTTAATTTTTGTTTATTTTAAGTTCATTAAAATGTAAGACGAGCACTTTCGACACCCCTGTTTTGCTTTTAATCAAGGTTCTAAGGCCACAAAAGCTGTTCGCGACATTTGTGCTGCGTATGGAGAGGGTACCATAGCTGAAAGAACCGCTCGTGATTGGTATGCCAAGTTCAAAGATGGAAATTTTGACCTCAAAGACGCAACTCCTTCTGGCCGTCTAGTTGAGTTCGATGAAGAGCGATTAAACAAACTTGTGCACGAAAATTCTCGTCAATCGACAAGGGAACGGGCAGAGAAAACGGAATGCTCCCACACTACTATAGAGAAGCATCTTCACTTGATTGGCAAGGTTCAGAAGTATGCAGCATGGGTTCCGCATGCTTTAAGTGACAACAACAAAAATCAACGAGCACAATTTTGCTGGTTTGCTTGCTCGTCACCGCTCAACTCACGGACAAACAACGATTTCTTTACGAAATCATTACTGGAGGAGAAAAATAGTGCCTGTACATCAATATGAAGCAGCCTAAGGAATGGCTTAGCCCCGATAAACAAGCGACAGCGCGCGTGAAACAAGATTTTCATCCATGTAAAATGATATTGTGCGTATGGTGGGAATGGGAAGGGATTATACATTACGAATTGCTTGAAAGGAACGAAATTGTCAACGCGGAACAGATGGTCAACGCGGAACAGCTTGAGCAGATGGAACGACTCAACACAGGTATTCAGAGAAAAGATCTAATCGGCTACATGGAGTACTGCTGCACGACAACATCCACCTTTATATCGCCAATAGGACCAAGGAAGCCATTCAAACGCTTGGCAGGGAATTGCTGCCACACCCGCCGTACTCTCCTGATTTGGCACCCACGGATTTCCGATTCGTTCGATACTGATGCAGAATTTAGAGCTTGGTTGGATCAATTTTTCGAGTCCAAATCGGGTGATTTCTACCAGCGAGGTATTGAAAATCTTGTTGGACGTTGGGAAGCAGTTGAAAACAACAAGGGTGAATACATTATTGATTAATTAGTTGTTATTTATTATTAAACCTTTAAAAAAATCTAAATTTAAAAAACGGTGAGAGTTGCCAACCAAATATATATATATATATACATATACGACAGGCTTCTTTCGGTTTCCGCCTAGGAAATCCACTCGAAATGCAGTGGTCGGCCCGAGATTATAATAGAGAACACTTGCCAAAGTTGCCGCACAGTGGAACTGAACCAGCAACCATGTGGTTCGGAAGCAAGCTTCTTACCACACAGCCACTCCTGCATCAATATGTTATTCTTATATATATATGTGGGGCGGGGAGTGAGTATATAAGTATATATGTATATCCATAAAAGATAGTTTGCATGTGTGTGTGTTTGCGTATGTTCCTTATGCATTTCAAAACCGAGTTGCCGATTTGGACGTATGGGGTTTGAAAAAGATTCAGTTGGATACCAATTAAATTGTATTTTCATTCACATATTTGCATGACCATTGTCATTTATCATTTTGTCACCTATCGTACACGGCATTTTATATCACCACCACAACGATGATAACGTCACAATTTCTACATGATTGTGTTCGCGTATTCGTATAAGTAAGTGACGGTGTATGTGTCTGTCAGTATACATATATTTTTGTGATGGCTGACACACACAGGTACAGAGATAGGCTTCATGTGTACGTTAATGTATGTGAGTTTGTCTTACTTTAATGTATGAAACTTTCTCCCGCCCAACAGTGAATCACACCGATACTGAAATTTCATTTGCGCCCTGGAACTTACACGAACAACAATTTTCGTTTTGAAGTACTATCTACATGAAAATTTGGCTGATTTAACACCACCCACAATACACGCAAGTATACCTGAAGAAAAATCTTATTTTAGTTATTATAACAAATTCAGAAACTTGACGAAGCAGAAAGCCTCAGCGGCTCTTCTAATATAATTAAGAAATGCTATTCCACTCCATCCAGTTTCAAGATAATTTTTGACAGTCCTCCTAAGTTTCTTCATCACTGTGGTTATCAACGTCGCACAAGCTTTTTACTGCGTTAGTCAGTATGTATTCTACAGCCTATAACATTACACAGTTAAAAAATATATAGTAATGTCAAATTGATTTATCTTGCTACATACATGCTTCAGTAAATATTTTAAATTAATGTTCACAGCAACAACGTCTTCCTTTCTATACACTTGTTTCAGTGTATGTTTCAAAATTGTAAAGTAAATTATTTTTGTATGATAAATTTAATTATGTCTTCTGAATTTTCTTGGACTTTCAGTTTAAACCGTGAATTTTATAACATGTGTACATGTTCCTGATAAATGTTGACTTTCTGTACTTTGATACATTGGTGATTCATCGTAACTGTTGCTAAATTGGGGACTTTCCATTTTTTATAGCATAACTATGCTAGAGAAAGTATGTTTTGCAACTATATTGACTACATTTCGTTTCGTTTGAACTTCGTATGTGTACATTTTGCTGTTTTGAATATTATCAATTTTATGAGTGTGTATGTGTATGTGTGTTTGTTTGTGTGTGTGTGTGTATATATGTGTGTGTGTGTGTGTGTGTGTGTGTGTGTGTGTGGCTCTGCCTTCCTGACGTGTATAGTAAACTATAGTAAAAATCCTTTTACGCTCTTTTAATGAGACCACATCTAATGAAGTAGACATCCTTATGGTTGGTGGTCCCCATGAAAGTCATAATATTCTCATTCGTGTTCGAGATAACCTTAAATGTGTTTCACAGACCCATCCCTCTTATCATGCTCTCCTCTATACTCGTATTCTGTGGAATGGACAGGATGGGTATCATTTCTATATTCCACGGTTTGAACCTACAACAAAATAGCCAAGTACAAACAAAAAGTGTCATCAAATGACATCTATTCTTACTAACTGATGTTAAGGTCAGAACAATAAGACCATTTACACATGTCAAATATACTTTATTTTTGTTTACATATTTTCCACGTTATCTCAACAACCAGCTATAGTTATTTCAAAAACACATCTCTATAACTACCAGGTTCCATTAGGAAATGAAAATAGTTTCACTTTCAGTTTGAACTAAAATTACAAAGTGTTGCATTGCGATAGTGACGATGTGTGAATATTGAAAGTAATGTTTCCGAATTAGTCACATGTGTATCATAATAAAAGCTCCTTATTATCTATCTACCAAATACACTATGATTTTGATTCAACAACTCCTTTTACAGCTAAAATAACCTCAGAAACTAGGTTGGGTCACACCATTTTAGGTCATATGTGGACGATAGTTCCATTCGCTTCCAATGTTTCACTTTAGTCCGATGTTTCACGCATGCGTAGAATTCTACTGAAACAAACATTTATCAAAATGTACACTTAATGTATTATAAATTAGCCACAATACAAAAAATGCATTTAAAGACATCCATTTTTCTATACTTCTATATACAGTGACACACATGCACACAAACATCCTCTCTCTCTCGCACTGGCGCGCATGCGCACAAAAAAGATGCATGAATATGTATTTATGGGTAAAGGTAAAGAATACGCACTCCCTATGTTTAGGGTTAGGATTAGGGCTACGGGCGGTGTGCATATACTTTACCTCTGATATATACGGGTATATGAAATATAATGCGCTCGTGTGTGTGTGTGAGAGAGCGAGAGAGAGAACGAGAGACAGAGAGTGAGTACCGATTACACATACATGAAAAATAATTCATACATAACAACACACACCTTCACTCACTCACTCTCTGTTTCTCTCTCTCTCTCACACACACACAACTACATGTACATCTTATACGTTCTCCTCTTTTTTACTTTCGAAATAAATGTTACAATTTCATTTTATCCTCTCATTCAATTTCTACCCTCTTCAAAGCATACAAGAATTAAAACAATTTTACGGAAATCAATGAAAAAATCAGATGATCCCATACATGTCGGATTGACAACTTTTCTTCTTCAAACGAAAGAATGTGATAAAATAACATCCTTTGACACACATACAAACACTCTAAGTAAAACCTCTGTGCGAATTATGTCGTTTCTTGCTGTGTGCACGTGCAAATTTACAGCTCAAATCTAACTAAAATGATTTTTTCTATTGTGTAATTTTTGCTTGTAATGAGCGTATTTAAAAACCTGATCTGCGATGTATACTTTTCGTTCTACCATTTCCATACCCCCACTTTTTTCCTGAATGTTTTCCGATACCTGTGTTTGATATACAGGAGAGTAAGATTTTAAACTTCTATTCTTAAATGAATTCAGGTGTTGAGCCACCGATAATTTAATTTTATTACAAATTGACCCTATGTAAATAGTATTTAAATTATAGCCATTACTATTATTATCATCAAATAAAGTCACTACACATGTATATAGTACATCCTCCAAATTACATTTATTATTAAATTTACATTTAGTTTTATCTCTACATGTACAATTAATTATATCATGGTCTATGTTGTTGTTGTTATTATTTTTTATGTTTGACTTTTGTTTTGCATTTGTACAAGTTGGATCCAAGTCTCACCCAGAGACCTCAAGAGACAACAAGTTAGAAGTTCATGTAGGTGTTATGCCTAGGGTACCATATATTTGGATTTGTACAGTTTTGTTCAAGTGAATGTTTAAGAAACCATAAGAAAATTACGTGTTTGCTTTAAAATTTGAGATCACATAGACAGTATTTTACGTAGGATATGGGCAGTTCCCATGAGCACTATCTTTTGAACTTCAGCCATTTTGGGGTTTCCTGGTATCTGAGCGAGGTAGTAATCAGCCCGTTTCGCTGTCATTCCCAGGGCACCTATGACAATAGGTATTGTTTTCGTCTTCAGATTCCACATTTTGCTCATTTCTATTTCAAGATCTTTATATTTGCTCAGTTTTTGGTAGGTCTTGACAGATACGTTAATATCGATTGGGACAGTCATATCAATGAGGAGGCATGATTTTTGTCTGAAGTCTTTCAGTATGATGTCTGGCCTATTTGCGTCTATCCTTCTGTCAGAGGAGTGCAATGTGATCATCTTCAAATACTGGGGTGGTTTGTGTTCCCACCAGTTTTTTATCATGTGGCAAGTCCAGATTTTTGCATATTACTCAGTGAATATATTGTGCAGCTCTATCATGCCTGTTGAGATACTCTGTAGGCGCAAGCAGACTGCACATGGAGACAACATGATCGATGGTCTCATTTTGTTGTTGGCATATACGACATAATGGGGAGCTGCCGTTCTTTAATATGTTGGCCTGGTAGTTCTTTGTAGGTAGGCATTGATGTTGGGCTGCTATGATAAACCCCTCTGTTTCTGATTTCAAGCCAGAGGTCATTAACCATTGGTGGGTAAGGGCTTTGTCAATATCTGCATTATTCGCTC
>NC_068998.1:23474131-23476736 GCF_001194135.2 Octopus bimaculoides | reverse complement strand
ATATATATATATATACGCAACCATATAATTATATGTATGGTTTATTTTAAAAAACCTATGCATTTTAGCATCTTTCCTATAACCAATTACATAATTTTACTGTTTATTGGAGTACAATTGATGAACCATTTATATTTATATACTTTTGGTGTGTACTATAGTTAAATGAATCACATTTAGATTTCATACGTTGAGCAACCGCTAAATTTTAGTCTTTAACCGGCCTCGTTAACTTAAATTTAAATTAGACTATCTTTATATCTTATCTAAAAATTCTACGTTTAAACTTTTTAGAAGACTTTGTTTTAAATTTTCTTCGTTTCAAGTTCTATATGCTGTTCCTCTTCACAGTAAATTACTTCCATTACTCTCGAAACTAGTAACACGTAATTCGTTAATTATTTAAACAGTGTTCGTTAAATATTTATACCATAATTTTCTTCTCTTAACTCTTTTCGTCTCTTTTCATCGACTTCGCATTCTTTTTGTACTTGCTTCTTTTACATTCCCCTACCTATAACCTTTCATGTTATAGAGACGGCCTCTATTATTTTAGGGTGACGTGCGCTATTCATTGCGTGTCGTTTTCTAGTCCTTTTATCATAACCGCATTACACTATCCATTATAAAGTAGGCGTAGGAGGAGAATATCCTTATAGACACGGCGCAATAATATTCCTCTCTTGAATTTTACATTCCCTAATGATTAAGTTTTTCACAGTAAATTTAATTCGCACGATTTTAGCATTTGTTTTCTGAAAATTAAAAATCAATCATTCATCTTTACATTGACTCCACGTGGTAATGTATTCCAAAAGCAGATTGCATGGTTCATCATCCTATGCAGGTATTTAGTGGAATATACAAATAACAACTGAGCATCTTCTGGAAGAACTGTTAGCCTGCAGGACAAAATACATAGCGGCACTTCGTCCTTCTTAAGATAATGATTTAGATACAAAATCAACGGTATCTCGAATATTGGAACTTGATCGTTTTATGACGGGGTGTAACAATCCGTCCTTTTTAGCATTATGGATTCAGTTTATGTCGGGGTCGAGTTTTGCCTTTGATTCTTTTGGGTTCGATAAAATATGTACCACATAATAAAATATGTGCATCCTTCTGAGATAGATCTAATAGATTTAACCCCTCCCCCGAAATTGCTGGCATTGTGACAAATGTTGAAAGATTTATTAAGGCGATGAGCCGGCAGAATCGTTAGCACGCTTAGCAAAATGTTTTCCGGCATTTCGTCCGGCTTCATCTTCTGAGTCCAAATTCCGCCGAAGTCGACGCTGCTTTCCATCCCTTCGGGTTCCATAAAATAAGTACATGTTGAACACTGGAAATTGATGTTATTGACTTACCTCCCCACCGGAACCTTCAGGCCTTGTACCGCAAATTGAAATCGTTATTATGTGCTTATGCGACTAACAGTAAGAATGCCATATCTCGTAGCACTTGAGAGAAGCAATGCGTTTTATTAAAAAGTTTACCTTCAAAGCTGTTCTAATACTTATTTATATTAGTAGTACTCGGTTTATTCCTTTTCGTAAGGCCTTTGCTTCTACTCTTTTATTTCTAAATTTTATTTCCACTAATCACGGTGTCCGTAACTATTAGGTTAGTTGAATGCTTTTTAAAGGGTGTTTAGCTGCAATTTCTCCAGCCTATCCGATGATTGTTTACGTATCCATCCCGATCCACTGTTGCTTTTCTTAATGCTGCATGCGGATTTTCCAGTTATTTCCAATAATCCCGGTGTCCAAAACTATTAGGTTCCAGCTTTTATTGCTATTGGTATGCCCCTTCGTTTCGTTTCTAGTGCTATATATTAACTTACCCTCTATCCTGTTTCTACCAGCGCATTGAGATATTTTCATTTTTTCTAAAGATTTCCTCGTTTGCCGATAGTCTAGAGATGCGGGTGGAAATGTCTTTGAGTATATTTTCAGCGTTATTTTGGAGACGATGAGTTTAAAATTGATATACTTCATGTTATATTTGGGTTTGTGGTATGGGTGATATTCACCTGTACCCAAATCCAAGGTAACATCTAAGATGTTTAATTAATATATTTTAGTATGGAGATAGATAATCCTTACCCGTTGAAAAATTTAAATAACTTTTTCTTATATTTATCTAATTTAATATTGTTAGATTTATTTCATGTAAATTGAGCGTCATCCCTCTATTTTCCTCCCACCATTGGCGGAAATTCATTACCTATGCACAAAAGGATATCAATACTTACTTTTTTTTTTATCTCATTGCAATGTCGAACATATCGGAGCTATCCTTTCTTACCCAGTACTTTTTCTCCAATTCAATAATATATTTTCTAGCTGTTAATTAATATCTTCTTCTTTGTATAGACTAGAGATTTTTATAGCAAATATCAGTGACTTGAATAAAGCTGGATAGACTCAACTCATAACCAAGTGAATGAAAGTTGGTGCAAATGTAATTGCGAGATCTCTATGCAACATAAACATATTCCAGACAGATTTAAACAAATATGTTGTCTATTTAACTGTAAAATAATTACATGCACATACGTATTACTCTCCGTATTCATTGCAATTGCCTTGTGTATATATAT
>NC_068998.1:23471309-23473962 GCF_001194135.2 Octopus bimaculoides | reverse complement strand
TATATATATATCAAGCGTAGATATGCTTCAGTGAGCAAATTGTTTTTATGCTGTTGTCTAATATGTTAAAATAAGTAGTGTGTCTGCTGAAAAACAAAACGACCATTATTTAGAAAAAAACTAATAGTACTTCCTATCAATAACAATATTTAATAATATTCCAGTATTGGAGAATGTTATTCTCTAGGCAACATGAAACAGCAAAACCCAACGTTATAAAACAATGCTTATATTACAATAATACAACTCTAACATTTTGAGCTGCAAGGATGGTTATAGAAGTCTTTACTTTATCATTAAATCAATTATACCATTTGTTTTACAATTAAGCATCTAGTTGTAATTTAGTTAAGAGAAATATATTTCTAGTTTGGCTTCGTTGTACTTCATAAAAGCATATTTAAGAAATTTAAGTCCCTCTTCCAAAAGGTAAGTTCTAATCTGGTCATTTTAAAACGTTAAATATTTCCCAATTCGGATAGTTTGCATTTTGTTAGAAAGTGCTGTTAAAATATATACTGAGAGAGCGAGAGAGAGAACATGGAATCAAACCTGGCGGACGTAAAATATGTCATTAGTGAGATTTTCAATAGTAACAAATAGACTTTGAGAAAACTGGATAATGGTGAGTAGGTCATTCAGTTGACAAATAAAAGTAAAGATCTGAAACAGACACAGTACGTGGTACGTGTGTTTATTATTGAGACAATGACCCAATATATAATATATTTTTTCAAAACACAAACAACAAATACAAAAACAAAACATATTTTACAAATTTCATTTAAAAAATCTGCTTGACTGCATCTCTTGATGCTATCGGGATGAGGTTATTATATGAATATTTAATGATATCCATGAAAATTGTTCTCAGAAGACATATTAAATGATTTAGAAATAAACGAGAAATGTGCGAATTGAGAATAGCTTGTAATATTTTATTGTCATATGTTTAAAGCAAGTATGTGCAGAGTAAAATATGGTTTGTGGTTTTTTTAATTTAATGATGCAAACTGTTAGAGAACGCCTATGATCGAAAATGTACCAGCAACAGCTATTCTATATTGGAAAAACACTAATGAATCACAGATTGCATTCCACAATCTGGTTGTCATTTATCATTATGGACGATGCTCACCGGGCAATGTAAAACTGCCTCAATGAAAGAAGCACATCCTTTAACTATGCTAATATCTCAGAAAATGTAGTGAGATATATTCTACAAATTACACATTTGAGACAATTGGAAACATGTTCAGTTGCAAACTAACCCGATAAAACAGGCCCATTACAATACTCTCAGATATTTCAAAGACCAAGCATAACATATTATCCATGAAACATGTACAGATGATAAAATATTGCAGCACACATTTTACATGAAACCCGATACTAAGATTGATATAAACACATTCATATATTAACTCACAGCAGTATAATTAAATAAGATTACCTAGGAGATGAGAAGATAGAATAATTAAAATAATGAAGTGTGTCCATTAAACGCAAGGGAGATTAGTCTCAACATTTAAGTGTGTGGATGATTAGATTCTTCGTGCTGTCCACGAAAGGATTTAATCCCTAAAGTTACGCATTATTTCTCCACAAGAATAGTGTAGTATTAAATAAAAAAAATTCATAGCTGCTTACATTATAAGTGTGAGTATAGAGCTAACCAGTTGAATATGATACGTTCTATTTAGCAGATTAATGTGAATTAAAATATAAATCAAAAGTTGTAGCATGTCATTCACTAATATACTGAAGCATATTAATCTTAAGGTTTCCGTATATGGAACTGTTTCTATTAATTGCTTGTAAAACATTAGATAAAAATATGTTGGAAAATATAGTTCCAGTCTAACAATCTTATCGTTTTTAATACTTGTATCTATTGGCTTTGAGAAAAACTATATCGTTTTTGTTCTTTCAAATCTCAATAATTTGTCTCTTTGATATATGTAGAAGGAAATTTCAACTGAAACTAATCCTTGGAGATGTTATAAATCAAAATCTAGGTTCCAAACCACGTACTCTAATTTATCATAGTAACAAGCATCGGCTTTATATTTACGCTGATGAAACGAAACTTCGGAACATATACGAAAATACACAACAATAAAAATTACATGTCAAGGTGTATATATATATATATATATATATATATATTCCACCTTATATTTCAAGCGTTGCTATATATGAAATTGTCCATTGTGATATATTAAGAATTACGAATAAATATAATTTTAAAATGTATAACGTCATCAAATGAATGATGTTTATCATTTTACTCTGGAACTATTAGACTTGTGGAAATTAATTCATTTCCAGCAACTGTATACACGTAGTCGAGAGATAGGAATGCTTAAACCGAATTATAAGACATGAAAAATATCAGTATTTGTATTACCTAGTTACCAATAAATGTTAAATATCTATTAGAGAAATAGATAACTTACAAATGAATTCAGTAAAGGCATAATACCACGGTGTCTTATTTTAGATTTGATGCCTTGATATGTATCTGAACAGTTCAATTTAGATTTCACATGCTTCAGATTACCCAGTTAGTTGTCTACTTGACGTGCTATATAATATAGTTTAATATAATATAATGTAGTAATAGTAACAAAAATAATAATGTGTGTACACA
>NC_068998.1:23468676-23470856 GCF_001194135.2 Octopus bimaculoides | reverse complement strand
ATATATATATGTATGTGTGTGTGTGTGTGTGGGTGTGTGAGTGTGTGTGTGTGTGTATGTGTGTGTGTGTATGCAACATACGAATACTTACATATACGCACGTATACACACACATATATGCACGTATGCACACGATCGGTTTAAACTGCCCGCCTAAAATTCCTCGTTCGAGTATTTGTACGTTATATGTATATGACTATGCGTGTTTGCGTTTCTACTTGAACCAACTGCTCGAAAACCATTTTGGATTTGTTTACCTTCCCACAACCTAGCGCATCGCCAAAGGAGATGCGCTACGTTATGGGAAATACTAATGTCATTTTGTTCAACTAATACTCTTCAAGTCTTTGCCTCAGCATAGAACAACTTCGGCGTAATTTTATACTTATCTAAATATCTTTGAGCTGTTAAATGTTTTCAGTTTTAACTTTAGCTAGTCAATTAGAGACTTTATACAGAATATTCTTAGTTTTCTTGTAAGTTATAAAAAGGCAAACTTCATTTGACTGATAATTTAATTCAAAAGTAATGAGTTCCTGAATTAGACATAAGAAGCAGTCAATTGTCTGTATTATATGACATTTATCTGAATGAATCATGAATTAAATATTTACAGAGTTAATTTCCTGAATTTGCAGACGTCTGTTTATTAAGCAGTTACACCAATACTTATGTAAATTTGATGGGAATAAGCAATCAATCATTCTTTTGTAAAACACAATTTATTTATAGAATAAGCAAAAAAAAAATGTTTAAGAAGTCCGAAGAAAGATTTTGATTTTCATCCCTATTTTATGTAGGAAATATACTCCTAAATTTGAATAATACACTCCATATATCAGAATTATCTTTTACAAGAATATGTAGGAATCAAATAAAATATGTGTTGCTGTATTCTGAGTTTCATTCGCGTTGAAGCCGATACTCCGAGATCGATAAATAAAATGATGTTTGTGGACTACTACTATCTTATAACTCCTGCTTTCATTAGTTAGTGATATTCTCGCGCAGCCACCCGCGTATGTAATATTTCAGATGCTGGCAAGATGTAAAGCATTCCTTGCGTTTCTTGTCAACTTAAGATTTTTCCTGGTAACTTGGAAGCGAGGAAACCACAGAATATATGAAATTGCGCGACAGAAACCTTCGAGACGTGCTAAAACAATGATTTTGAAGTGTTGATAGGCGCAGGAATTTAACTTCAGAATTTCGTTACATTCCAGCTTAATTCTTTGCAGCATTCGGTGATAAAAACTTGTTTCTCTCTTTATGCAGCAATGAGTAGAAATGTGATCCAACAAATGTGATCCATCAAAGATGTGCAGTAACTTTACAATTTACACGGTAATGATAAAATCTATGTTAATCCTTTTCTTTGCGACGTTTTTCTTGGTATTTTCCTAATGAGCATGTTGTCTTTCTCTGCATCACAATGCTGCTACATGAAGATTACCTCTATGCGAAATACTAACTAACTCTGCAATTCTATCAGTCATTTTGAGTTAACTGTTGAAAACTAAGCAGGTTCATTTATTTGAATATATATTGTTTTGTACACACGGATAGCCTCAGAAAAAGCGAAATACTGATCAAAGCCATTCATTGTATGAAACCTCCTGCATGTTCTTCAGGTATACGACGTTACGGTCTAAGCAATATTTCACAATATATGCCAATATAGTGAAAGCGACGTAAAAATTATTCTTGAATATTAAGCTACGATATATAGCCAATATCGCATGTTACGTAACTTCTTACTGTAAATTATGTGAAATATGAAAGTAGAAAGTGAAAGAAATAGAAGGAAAGGATGTAAATAACAGTTAGTTATATTCCTGGAATTAGCGCGCCAAAACGAAGACTTTTGAATTTTACCATTAAGCTGTAATTAGCAGAACCATATGCACGCGCACCCATGGCGGTGGGCAACTATGTATACGATTCTGATAATTGCTGCTACATTACAAATCAGGCTGATGAGGAATAGACAAATGGTAAGAATTTGTTAAATCCGAAACCTGGTTCCTGTTTAATAATGATTTTTTTAGGTGATTTTAAGTGTCTTGCCCGCTCACGTTTTTGGTATGCTGCTATATTTCATGTTGAGAACTTTTTAGGTCTTAATAGACACAAGATGTGATCTATTTCTAGCGCATTAATTGTCCACGTTAGTGGTCGAC
>NC_068998.1:23462114-23467346 GCF_001194135.2 Octopus bimaculoides | reverse complement strand
TATATATATATATATATATATATATATATATGGTATATGCTCACATATATACATAGATACGTGTAATTTTAACATGTGTTTGTGTAAGTATGTCTGTGTATGAATAATGATAGATAAGTGCAGTGCTGTTATTTTATCGCGTATATTATGCTTCAAGGCTGTTTATGCCTAAAAGCGTCTGCATTTCTTAATAGATATGTGCATGTCTGTTTATACTACTGTGTAATTCTCTATGTGTGTGTGTTGGCGTGCGATCTCACGCTTGTGTTTATCAGCTATCTATAATTAATTTCAGATGGAGTAATTAGAACGTTTAGATTGAACCCACTTGAAATAATATGACAAGTTTAATTTTAATTTTATGGTTTGTTTATAAATCATATCAACAACAGGTCATAGCCACTATCTTTTTATCTCCATTTAACTTTTTTTTCCTTTATTTTTTATCTCTTTCTCCAATTAATATTCTATTGCGTACATTAGCTACCATCTGATATATGTTTAACTAATTGCTTAAAAGCGATTAAAGTAGTATAATCACAATACACAAACACACACACACATACACACGTAAACACACTGCAATTTATTTATACGTATATATATATATATATATATATATATATATATATATATATATATATATATATATATATATATATGTATATATATATATACACACACCACGAGAACACAGACACAAACAAGCACATTCCCCACACATCCCCCATATATATATATATATATATATATATATATATATATACACGTGTGTGTGCGTGCGTGTGTGTCTGTGTCTGTGTCTGTGTGTCTGTGTGTATGTGCCTGTGTGTGTATGTGTGCTTAGTATAAAGGGAAAAATTATGTAGCAATTAATACATTCGGACTGCTTGTTTACGTCAGTTTCTGTATCAGATTGGATAAGGGCAAAAGTGTTTGATTATTCAGTTTAGATTTACTTTATTTTTGGAGACCTGAAATATTTACAACTCATTATTCCAAGTTTCTCCTTTTCTACCTTGGAACAACTATTCAATCTTTAGTAAGAAATTTATCACATGACAAGTGATACGTTAGATGATAGAAATAAATTTACATCATTTTACGCAAGATTTCACAGCCTACTAAACAAAACAGCATTCAGGACATCTTTATGTCGTGATTTCATGTTGAATAAAAAAGACAATTATAAAGATCACTAGAATATGAATAGATCTTGAATAAATACATTCTGTTTCACGACCCTATATTAAAAGTGTGATGGGACGTTTTAAAGAATTCAGTTTCGTTTTTAATGCTCATATTTTAATAACAATATTTGCAAGTTTTTCTTTTTTCCAATACTGAACTCTCTGATGCTGTGTTGTGCACACTTTTCAGAAATAGATTACTCTCCATTGCAACCCGTGCATATAATGAAATTCATAATGCATTGCAGCAAAGTTTCAAAAGTAAAATGCTAGAGCTAGAACATAACCATTTTCTGTCAGTTTGTAATCAGGAATTTTTGAAAGTCTGATGGCACGAAAGGAAGTCTGGTATATTTCCATGTAGTGCTTGAACCACTGACAGGAAGTAGTTTGAGCAGATAATACATTGTCGATTTATCCACAAGACGCCGAACGTAACAATTTCAAAAGACATTTTCAGATCGTAGAAAATTAGAAAGGTTATTCCTATCTGATTTTATTTCTTTTATTTGCAGTTACCTTTGTGTTGCAGTGCGTAAAACGGTTGGAAATGAGGGGAGGAACTATTTCGTGATAACCAGGAACGGGTTTAGATGATTCTTGCACAAAAAAAGTTTTCTTACGTTAGTGATCAATTATATTCCGTGATCATTCCTACATCATCTCTATATTCATTTGTGTCTCGCTCTATATCAAGTTGGGTCTGGCGCAACATGTAGGTATATAGTTGTACATTTGTATTTTTATTATACAGAAATATTTTTATTTTGACAACTAATATTCCACAACTTGTCAATTGTCCCCATAAAGTTCTTCCATCACCAAGGATATACTTTAAGAAAATTATCTATGATATTAACAAGTTCTTTTGCATGAGCGAGACTTATCATATGAAATATATAAATATTAAATACTTTTATCCACGTGTAATTCTCAAAACATGATAGATTACCTTGCGTATATAATTACGTACCTGTCAAGTATGTTGATTAATATGATAAGAATTCTGAGGTCTACCAATCTGAGAAAACGGTATTTACTGATAGAAGGTGTAGAAATCAGTAATACGTTATTGTGTAATTTTAATGAGAGAAAGCGTAATATTACTCCAAATATAGTATTTCATAATTTGTCTGCTTTTTGGAAATTCAGGATTTGAGCTTAAAATTGTTCTTAGTATAATGTATTTTTTGTGGAGTAGGTATGCTTTATATCCCGTACTAACGGAAGTTACATTTTCTCTAGTCTTTCTATTCGAGTGTGATATTAGTTATAGATTTTCTTTATTGTATTTTATTACATTCTATTAGATAAAATTTGACATTGCTAGTTGTTAACCCTGTTTATATTTCTTTATCCACGTAATAAAGTTATGTTGTATTACGAGGTGAATCTGATAACTGCAGAATTGTCAAGCGTTCAATTTGAGCACATGAATGTTTTGCAGACGTGCTGGATTCGAACTGTGTTTGCAAGGCTTAAATTTATTTACTTCAGAATTGTTCGTAATCTTTTGCACATTTACACATGTTCAGGAAATAAACCTGAAAGCTTTGTCTATGTAATTTCCTGCTGTATTAACGAAGAAAAATTACAGCAGCTATCTCCATCTTTTTGATAGCTTTCCACTTCACTAGAAGATGCTGTCTCTGTTCACTCAGTTATATTTGCGAGACATACTAATTTAGTGATGGCTTCAGCAGTTTGTCTACATTATTTTCTATGTCTTTCTAGCAGAGTTCTGCGTTTCAAGATCTATTTACATCACGGGAGCAAGCCATTTGTTTTAGAGAAAGACGCATGTTGCCGAAGCTTTTTAGCCGTAAGTGTGCTTAAGGCGATGCTAGCTTCATCCCAGTGTATGGTAATCAATCGATATGTCCGATAGCAGGGCTTTTAGAAAGGATTTTTCATAGCTTCGAAGCAGATATTACTTTAGATGTAGAGCCCAAGTGAATGAGAAGAGTGCTTACGTCTTCTTAGATAGGTCACTGATTTCCTTCTGTTGTTTTAATCGGTGGTGATGTTACTGATTTAAGCCACGAGCGTGTTAACCTAAAATTATTTAACCACCTTGTATAAGGTATATGTTTTTAAATTCCGGTTTGAATAACGTTGTTCTGGTAAGTAAAGAGCGTTTCTCACATTCGTAATGGAGAAATAAATCAGTTACTGATTTCGACTGCAGGAATCCGCATAAATATATGAAAAACTTTCAAAAGACATTTCAAGCAGTCCTGTCCGTCTGCACGTCTGAGGTAGATTAATTCCATATGTAAATATGAAGGAATGTATGTATGCTTGTATGTAGGTATGCGTGAATGTATGCGTGTATATATGTATGTATGTATGTTTGTATGTATGTATGTATGTATGTATGTATGCAAAGATGGATGGATGGATGGATGGATGGATGATTGAACCTTTGTATATATACATATAAATTTTGAAGAATTTAAAATTCTACTGCGACTTGCAAAGACGAAGACCTTCATAATATTTCATTCGAAAGAAGCTGTTAACCTCAGTTAGACGTGAAGCTGTTGATTACAAGGTCGCCTACTACAGTAAATTGCCATTTTATAATATTTCAAACATTTTCCTCTGTCTGTTGAGAAACGTTTTTACTTAAATTGGGTACTTGAGATGTTTTTATACGACAATAATAAATTATTGTAAAACAAAATTTACGCCCAATTTCCCACGTCGAATGTCCTAAATCTAAAGCAAAGTTATATTATTTCTGATATTCTGCAAACTTATTTGACACATACATATTTGCGACATCGTTTTGTAAGCTGAAAGCGATATATTTCTGGGAGAATAAAATTGAATCCAGAGACCTTCGGCGAATTCTATTAAACAATCCAAGCAACCAATAAGAAATTATGTCACCATTTGTAAGCGTCCGTCTGCAGTTGACGTTTCCCTTGCAGATTAACCAAAGTTTTGCGGAAGTATTTTGAAATACTAAGCAGATGAAACTTGGAATATATTTAATATAACAGGTCTGATTTTTTAGCACGTGAAAACTATTCATGATACGTACAATTTTCATACAGTTATATTTCACATGATTATGCCCTTCTTTGTTTTATTTATTTTATTCGTTTTGAATCAGTAAAACTTGACGAGTATTACGCTATATTCTATACTTTAACTAAAAATCATGTTATAACACTGGTCCAAAATCGTTCTTAATCTTTTGTACATTTGCATATGTTCAAGAATTAAATCTGAAAGTTTTGTCTATATAATTTCCTGCTGTATTAACGAAGAAATATTACAGCAGCTATCTCCATCTTTTTGATAGCTTTCTACATCACTAAAAGATGCTGTTTCTGTTGACTCAACTATATTTGGGGGACATATGAATTTATGGATGGCTTCAGCAGTTTGTTTGCATTATTTTCTATTTTATTTTAGAATGTTTACAATTTCATAAACTTCAATCTTATGCACGCATATACACGGCACTGACAATCACATAACTATATGTACGTAACTATGTATACGTATATATATATATATATATATGTACATATCTGTATAGATAGTTACCTTCCTATAGAGATGTGATTGCCAGTCTCTCGTATATGCGTGCATAAGATTGCAGTTTACACCCACACACACAAATATACTCGACACAGGCACACAGAAATATGTGTTTTTGCTTGTGTGTGTCTGTGAGCGTGTAAAGAAGTAGTTAGCGAACCATTAAAGAAATATTTTTGAAGAACAGAATTACACGATCCTTCTGGGCTAATCGGTATACGGAGACTAACCCAAAGCCAGTATATTTGAAATGATATGTTGAACAACGTAAATGATTACACAAGGTGCACGAAATACCAAAGTTCATGGAATCTGTTTTTTTATTCCTCATTTTAAATACTTCGAAGCATTTACGAAAATTCTTTCTTTCAATATCGTGACAGTATCTTGCATTGTTTCATTTACATATATGCATGCATGTATGTAGGTATGTAGGCAGGTAGTTATATATATGTATGTATGTATGTATATATATATATATATATAT
>NC_068998.1:23460998-23461607 GCF_001194135.2 Octopus bimaculoides | reverse complement strand
TATATATATATATACACACACACACACATATATATATGTGTGTGTGTGTGTGTGTGTGTGTGTGCGTAAGATAGAAGTTGTTGGCTCATGTTTCATGTAAATAACATATGAAACAAAGAACTACTACAATTTCATTTACTTTGAAAGGAATATCTTTTGTCATTATTACAGTAATGCTAAGACGGATTTCGCACGTCTTAGATAAACAATTTATTTAATATTACGTGAGTTCATCACCGCATATCAAACTGCCAGTATCTATTTTAAACTTGTCATCGTAACGTGTAATTTACGATGCTGAAGACTAACTTTAAAAAGTATTTTGTCCTCTTCATATTCAGCATATTCAGTCGCATTTATGTTTATTGTCTCGTTCATTCGCTGAAAGTTCTACTTGCACATCCTATCATGAACGCATTATGTTGCAATATACGTGAACACTAATAGGTCGTTACTCAACTCACAGTTTTGCTATGTCCATACTAAAGGAGAAATAAACTTTATTCATACACTCATTCTGACCCACCTACAGTATACAGTTGCATACACACAAACGCATATATGTGTGCGGGGTTGAGAGTGTGTGAGTGTATATATATATATATATAT
>NC_068998.1:23453005-23460788 GCF_001194135.2 Octopus bimaculoides | reverse complement strand
GAGAGAGAGAGAGAGGGGGTATATCTAGATAGAGAGATATTTTTCATGTGAAGCTGTTTTTTTATGGAATTGGTGAGTTTGCTTACGTTTCTGTGTCCCAGTGTTTACTTATTCAATAAGTATAACAATATCAATCATCGCAACTGCAGGAAAAAAATCTATAAATCAAAACTGTCTTTACCCTACTGGACACTAGATTAGTTTTATATTGATTTATTTATTGTTGAATGTTCACCCATGTTTGAAGATATACAAATAGAGCTAACCATATGCGTTTCACATGAAATATGCACAGATTGCATTTTAACCAAATTTGATGTATTTAAGTATGCTAACGAATGTTATAGGCCACCCACTTTGTATATAATAAAATTTGTAGTGTCAGTAATCATTGTTATATTCCTGTTCAATTTACACCAACCATGATCTTTTACATTTACAATCAAGTATAATCCGTCCATGACCATCAATTTCTTTGCCATTGTATTTCATTTAGAATAACATGAACTAATGCAACCCATTCTTTTTGAGGGTGCTTTGACTATTATTTGAAGCCAGTTACACGAAATCATTAACTTTTCATCACTACCATACCAACAACGTAACATAAAGAAGCTACATGTTACTATGAGGGAGGTAGAACACAGATAACGTTGCTTCTCATTTGAACTGCTGCAGTTTTTAATTGGTTTTGAGAAGCAGTATGATTTTTTATGTAATTTTAACTAGTGTGTACCAAGCTGGCATATTTCAATAGTTTTAATTCTAACCGTGACCAAAATAGAGTTCGACATTTATGGGTAATTGCTATTCTTAATTTGTAACAATATAACTGTAACAATATAACTGGTTTGTGTCTCTTGTTTGTATGTTAATATTAACAAATTGAACGCCTTTCTAATTTAATAGTTCATAGTATTCCCTATGGACATAACAGAGTACATGAAAGAAGACACGAATCAATTAAGACATGTATTCTGAAACTAATTATAGACCTACTGTGTCTTTAAATCTACATCATTATCGGGCTATTTTGTCGACTTTAAAGATCTTACTCACTATTAGTATGCAATATCCAAACAGATGCATCTTTATTATATGTATTTTACTAAAACTGGAAACAATAAAATGAATAGAATAATCGGAATTGCATGCTCATGCTACAAATGTCTCTTAACGGAAGCTTATACCTTTATATCATTGGATATATAAGTTCCGACGTACCCATCACTGACATTGAATATCTCCACATCTCAAATTCAATATTTCCCTTTAAGGAAACATAAAAGTAAATTTATTATGCTGTCTCTTTTATACATATTGGTGTCATTTTGTCCATAAATATATAGAAGAATTTTGCTTATAAATATCTTCTAAAATAGATTCAATCTTTTATCGATGGATTCTTTAGCCTACGCTCTTTCTCTGTTACTGTAATAAAAGTGCGGCACGGACAGAAGAGAGACAATACTTACACATGCGCACACAGACATGCAGACATATATTATATTGTTTTCGCTTTATTTCCTTGTTTCAGTTGACAGCAGGATTTCTATTGCGGCGCCTAGACATGTGTATTTAACTTGAATCAAGTATATATTTGAATGTCTACAGACTCTGGTAACAAACCTGGTACGTTAGATTTTATAAAATGGAACAGACCAGGATTTATTTCAACAGAAATAGAGACGGAAACTTATAAAAAATATACATAGTCATGTCCTACACCATGTTAAAATAAATTTGTAATTTTGTCCATTCTTCAGCTAAAACCTTCTCCAGTTCTTGTAGTGATGATGGTGGAGGAGATCGACTCCTTGTTTTTAAAAATGCGCCATAAATGTCCAATAACATTGAGAATGGGGGCTCTGGGGGCCAAATAAGGTGTTCGACTTCACTAGCATATTCCTCCTGCCATCACCAATAACTTTAGCTGTGTGAATTGGCGCATTATCGTCCTGAAATATTGCGTTCCCTGCGGAAGCAGTTCCGTAACCATTGGATCAATTTGACCAGATAAAATGTTTAAATAGTCTTGACTATTAATTCTTCCAAGGGAAACCCTTGTGCTTGCAGATTTCCAAGTAAACGCCCCACCCCCATAATCACAGATCCTCCTCCAAGTCTAACAGTTGGGCGAAGGCAGTCTGGGTCAACTGCTTCATTTGGCAGTCTCCACACGTATATTTGACCGGTGGTCGGAAATAAAGTATAAGGTAAAGGATGACTCATCCAAGAAAATAACATTATTCCACTGCTCTAGAGACTTATTCTGTAGGCTTTTCGTCCACTCTTAACGCCTTGCAACGTTTGTTTTTGAAATCAGTGGTTTTGTGATAGCAGCCCTCCCATAAAATTCGGCTTTGTGCAGCTCCCGGAGAACAGATATTGAGGAAACTGGGCTCTCGAGGTGGACATTAAGCTCTTCAGTAATTTGGGGAGCTGTACTTTTGTGATACTTTCTAACAATGCGCGCAAGAGTCCGACGGTTTTTCCCTCTTTCTCAAATGCTGTTCTTACTTTCGAGACAGTACTTGATACAGCAAACATTTCGATTGTCTTCGTTACGCTAGCGTCTGTGATACGAGCAGAAACAGTTTGACCTCTTTGAAAGTTCGATAGATCGGTTATTACCTTTCTCTGATGATATGGGAATAGAAACAGCAATTCTATCAAAACATATTAAGCAAAACTAATAATAAATCAAGACACATAGAAAGCAACACGTTTTTGACGGTTATATAGATATTTCAGAATTATGATGCTATGATGCTAGGTGTTTCCATTATTTTGTCCAACCTCTCTGTCTCTCTGTCTCTCTGTCTCTCTCTCCATGTCTGTCTGTCTCTCTGTCGCTCTGTGTGTGTGTATATATATATATATATATATATATATATATATATATATATGCTTACAGGAAAGAGAGGAGTAATGCTTCATGAAATACATCATGATCAAAATTAATATATTAAGTCTTGCTGGATCAAAAAGAGATATTTCTATGTTGTCGGATGCTGTCGTGTATCTGAATATAAACGGGGAATTAAAAGCAAGTAAAACTAAGAGTGAGCGTTAAAAACATCAGGAATGATTACAAGCAACAATTCATCATGTCTAGATATTTTACATACAATTATATTATTTTCATTATGTAATGATTGTTTCTTTATCGTATATTTAATATGTTAAATATAGAAAACACACATGAGAAATATGATTTTATAAATCATTTCATACATTTTTATCTAAACTGCAGCTCTTTCAGAAAAATTAAATAGATATATATCTTTCTATAGTTGTAAATATCCGACGTTTTTCCTAATTATTTCCTGCACTTTAGACTATCTACTCTTTCATTTATTATTCATTGAGGTGACAGTTAAGCACAAAATTTCAGTTACTATATTTTTAAAAGACATATTCATATGCGAGTTTAAATACCTAGAATGTTGAAAGTTCATAAAGCGATCAATTATATCACTTACAAAATGAAAGGTGGTGCAATAGCAAAGTCGTTGAAAACGTTGGATCGAATTCTTTTCAAAGCCCTTACTGATTTATTTTATTCTGTCCTCTTCTCTAAATAAACTACGATTCGAATAAAGGAGTTGGGTCATTTCTATTACTTCGTGAATAGTTTTGCCGAGCGTAATGGGCACGTTACTGGAAACCATTCTCTAGAATGTTATTGCATTCGAGATTAACATTACCCTCATATACAAAATAAAAACAAATAAAAAGAATTACGCCACTAAATGTACATAATTTACAAAGTATAACAGTTACAGAATGAAAAGAAAGAAGACCCAATGCCAACATTGCAGCCAAGCACAAAAGGCAATAAAAAGAGGATTTTTTGTTGGAAGTAGCCAGCATGAAAAACGAATAAATAAGCAGTGAAAGAATAAAATATTGAATAGCAAAGTTGTCTTCAGAGGGATTAGAGCTTAAAACGCCGAACCTAAAACGCTCTAACGATTCTTGTAATGTACTCTCTATCTTCTAAACCAGTACGTGGTCAAATAGCTTTAGGTTTAATATCTCATCTCTGCCATCTAAAAATATCTCATCTCTGCCATCTAACACTTCACATGAAATAGTAACAACATTCTTGTTCACTTCATATTTATTAACTTGGAGGTGAAATTTACTCTAGAAATCAAAGCCTACGTCTTGATGAACTCGATCATGACATAACGGATTACCTGAACTAGATATTTATGGAATATTGTTTTCTTTTCCTCCAATTGCATACATTTAAATGTAACTTACTTTTAATTTCTAGTTTGTGTAACACGAATCATGTGATGTTTACATATGGTGATTTAAAATGTACAGTTGAAAGACAGTATTCCAAACAGCAACTAGATGAGTACCTAAAATATAACGCCGGTCTCATGGAATACTTTGAAACCAGTCATATGCTGCTTTTGTTATTAAATAATTTAAATAGATTTTAGTTCTCTGCGATTATTTTTTTGGAAATAAGTCGACTAATTAATCCTTTCTTCATTAATCGATAGGGTTGTCTTTACCATTTATACAAAAACAAAAACAAAAGAGGTAAATCAACAAATGATTAAACAGTTAAGAATAGCTGGGCCTATGAAGTTGTTCCAGAAAACATATACATATAAATAGGTTAAGGATCGAGTTTTACGTCGGCGCTGTACCTGATATAAACAGCAGGTAAACATTATTGCTATATTCTGTTTGTAAACAGAACATGCTACATTGAAAATACCTCTCCACCTTTAGAAGAGGATTAGTCTCATATAGAATGTCTCTCATCAAATATTTTATTAATTGATTTTACTATGGGTATACACTGGCGGTGGCATGTAAAAAGCACCATCCAAACGTGGTTGATGCCAAGTCCGCCTGATTGGCTTCCGTGGCGGTGGCACGTAAAAAGCACTATTGGAACGTGGCCGATACCAGTACCCACTGACTGGCCTCCGTGCCGGTGGAACGTAAAATGCACTATCCGAACGTGATCGATGCCAGGCTCGCCTGACTCGTTCCTGTGCCGGTGGAACATAAAAAGCACCCACTTCACTTTCGGAGTGGTTGGCGTTAGGAATGGCATCCAGCTGTAGAAACATTGCCAGATCACATTGGAGCCTGGTGCCGCCGTTAGCTCTCTAGACCTCAGTCAAACCATCCAACCTATACCAGCATGGAAAATGATGATGATGATGATGATGATGATGATGATGTTAGAATTTGACAGTAACCTGGTGGAGATTTCAATGCTTGAAAGCACTAGCAAATTACACATTTCAAAAATCTGATAATACTTTTGAAATACTTTTGATTTCTGGAATTTATTACTACAATAGAAACATTGTTAATCAGATCAAAACTGTGGTGAGCTATGCGTTCAGTTGGACATTTTCTAGACGTATATGACAGTTTCTTTTGTTAAAGCAATAAAATGATTAAAAACACATGCTCCATTGGTTTGCAGATTTGAATTCATTTGCTCTAGTCAGTATATTCTTCTATACTCTAGGCCCCAAATTTGGAGGGAGGGGTCGGTCGATTAGATCGACCCCCCCACCACCACCACCAGTACGCAACTGGTACTTAATTAATCGACCCCGAAAGGATGAAAGGCAAAGTCGACCACTGCGGAATTTGAACTCAGAAGGTAAAGAGAGACGAAATACCGCTAGGCATTTCGCCCAGCATGCAAACATTTCTACCTGCTCGCCCCAGTCAGTATATTGTATGATGAATTTCTTTACTTTGTTCACACGAGATATACAAGATGCAGTAAACATTTGCTTTGTTTATCGTATGAAAAAATTTTCCGAAGACAAATGTATGGACGAAACCTTAGAGTTGGTATTTCACAGCACCAATAATACGGTCTGATCATATGGATGATATTTACAACAGAATTGTAACAGGTTAGTAAATCAATGGATAACTTCAACGCCCTTACCTTATCATTAAGCGCTAGCGTCCCAGTGAGAAACTGACACATGTCCACGCATGAAGCACCCAATTCGCGTATTCGTGTACGGCTTGGAAAAGAACATCAACCACTATGGTTCCAATTCATTCTGCGTAGAAAATCTTGCGATATACTGTATATTGTACCAAATGAAAAAAAAGAAATCATTATCCTCTCTTTTTCCCAATGTTGAAAAATGTACAATCAAACCAGCAAATACCCTAAAGCTTGATAATAAATCATGTTTTTCTTCTAATATGTACAATGTTACGGAAAGTTACATATGTAATTCTGCAAATTTGCATTATAAAAATGTACGTGAAACTGGTAAAAAAAAAAAGAAACAAACTTAATTTCCCTTAAAGTGTTATATTACTTTCTATTTATTATAATCTGTATGGTTTGTCTTTAAGTAAACACATCTGTAAAGAACTCATATAATTCACTAGAGGCTGATGTATGAAAAAAATATTTTCTTAAATACCCAGCAAACACTGTACTTTGTTTCTTTTTCCCGCAGTCAAAATTTCGCTATTTAAGACATTTCTATGCGCCAAGGCGTTTTAAGAAAATCATCAAAACTTTATTATCCTATGATTGTTTGCTTCAGTAAGTCTTCTTGCATAAAATAGTTTTACGGACTTAATTTCGTATATAGCAGAAATATTTTGCTCATGGCACTTTATATTCACAAGTGTACGAAGAGTTTGCAAACTTCTTGAGTATTTGGATGTGAAGATTGAGAATTTATCTCATACATAAAATATTCTGTACATTGGGACAAGAAATGGCTAATTAAATTCATTTTTGTAGTTGTTTCACATTCTTTGAACTGCATAGCGGTAAATATATTTCCCATGGAAAGTGAAGCAGCTATTTACGCTCAATTTATATTTTATTTTAACATAGTTTAAGCTTCTTGGAAAGGCCGCAGTCCAATCTTAAATAATTGAATTTTCCTATACTCGCTGTTTACTTTCAAATACAACTTGGATCTACGCTGCATTTCATTACCGAGGGCTCTATAGAGAAGTAACATAAATACTTAGGAAACAATATGTCAACTGCAGTTATCTTAGAAATGATAAAGGTGAATTATAAATGGCTTCTTAACTAAAAGACCACCGGTTGATAAAAGCTTGCTTGATGGCTTACAAATGGATGCTAAATTTTCATTAAATTACACGGTATAAATTTTATAAATGGGGTTTACCTAATTCGGGAAAAGAGAGACCGAATAGTTAATATTATATCATTACCTAATTAAAACAGAACGTAAATTGAGATGCCCAACGAAGTTAGAGGTACTCTCACATAGAATATACTCCGTTTATTTGTTCAAAGAATCTCCCCAATAAGGCTCCTGCTATATAATCCTTCTGATGCAATCCGCGTCCACATTTCGTTATTGTGCAAAGGATTAACAGAGTTAATAATAAAAGACTGTATTCTGCTTTTTTTTTTAAAATTTATTTCTTCCTTGTCCCTCATCCGGCCACTAGCTTTCTCGTCTTGTATTGTATCTATTCATTTTCATCTGTCTTATTTATCTCTTGTTATTCACGTGTTGTTTGTATTTTGTATGTTCCCGGCCCCATATTTTCTGCGACTTTTGCACGCGCTTCCTGCTGGGAACAATATTATCGTTAAATGCACGAAATTGCGTCATACTCTCTGGTCAATAGCTGATGAGGAATTAGAGACCTCCTGTGTTGGTTTTCCGTTCATTTGTACATTTAATGTGTTTCTTAACTTGACATTTTATCTGTCTTTTGTTTGTGAATTTACTAAATATTTTTCCACGTTTATATATATATATAT
>NC_068998.1:23448825-23452920 GCF_001194135.2 Octopus bimaculoides | reverse complement strand
TGTGTGTGTGTGTGTGTGTGTGTGTGTGTGTTGTGTGTGTGTATGTATGTATCTTTCAATTCCGTTTACGGGAAATTTTTTGAATATGCATATAAAAGCGATTATTTGCTATGACGTCTGAAACTTAATGATATTAACTGGCAATAGTAGTTTTATGGGGATGTACGATGATATGCCTATATAATCTAAAATAAATGTAGTATTAGTAGTAATAATAATAATAATAATAGTAATAATAATAGTAATAATAGTGATAATAATGATGATAAAACTTGGATGGAATTTATAAATATTTTGATGCATTTCAACACGCGTTACCACAAATTGCGAATAACGTGTTTCCTATGATCATAGTCCGTATTCCTGGGATAATTACATTACAGTCCATAGTATCCATGGACATGAGGTGAATCATTTTCACGAGTTCATTTCCTTAGGTGGATCATATCCACGTGTTCAATTTCTCGCCTTAGTAAATGCACAAATGCATATGATATACCCGATATCCGTGGATACTACGGACTGTAATAATGTAATCATCTCAGGAATGCAGACTATGATCATAACAAACATGTAAATCGTAGAAACGCGCGTAGCGATGCATAAACATATCTATAAATTCCATGCATATATTATTGCTTCGCTTGAACACCGGTGGTCCTTCTAATAAGTCAGCTGATGGTATCCCGAATGCACTTACTGACCATGCCTATCTCACATTTAGAGGACTTGATCAGCCTGCCTTTCCGATTGCAGAGGAAATTTGTGTTGTGATATTAAACCCTTAAGTCTAATAGGCAGGTTGATTAGTGAAGTGGTCCACCATATTAAGGAGGATGGCTTGCTTTATCGCTTCTGTATTTACACAATCGCATATGGAATTTCTAGTTTTCTGCAGTGTATTGGTGATCATGTTTGTGGGGAGTCTTTTCTTGTTTGGTTATGCTTGTTTCCTAAATACACGTTCTTGTCAGCGATGATATGTATATTCGATAATTGCATAATTTTAGTTATATAGTCATTTAATGATTTCGCGTAGTGGATAAATCGATGCCGAAATCATACTGCCTTTACAAATATCAATAAGTTTGCCACAATTATTTTGATGTCCTTTTTTTTTTGGTAGGCAACTTTTGGAATGTATGGCCGAACATGTTTGCGGGTGTAGTAGTGGATGCATACTCGAAGAAGGCTTTCCGGAGAGAAGCGTCAAATAAAGTTTCCTTGGTGGTAATTGGATGTTCTGCAACGAGTGCGTCAGCAGTTGTATCTTCAATACCAATTGTTTGTGCATGAAGTTCAGTAGGGTTAGTAGGCCTTGTACCAGTGTGTAGACAAAGGAAAGATAGGCACTCAAGATATTTAGTAGGAGATACATGAGCAATACGCATACTCACACTACTAAACGCGCGCATACGCATTAAATAGCTGATGTCAGCCCTCACTCATATGCCAGCCATCATCCACACGCCAGCTTACACCCATGCAAGCCCTTGTACACGCACAAATATCTGCCACAAAGGCTTAGACTTCGGATATCCACACTCACGCACTCACCCCAGATATAAACACACTTGCCATGTTTCTGTCGGCCAGCAAGTCCCTTCAAATTCCTACAAAGACCAGCCAGATAACAAGGCACCACCACCTTCCTGCCTAATAAAATTGCTTTAACATCCACAGGGGTATAACAATACAGAGGTGACCAAACGAATAATTGTTAATCTACTTAAACAGATGACTCTGAGGATAATAAATCGGGTAATTCATGTGGTCAATAGACTGAACTATAGAGAGTGGAATATTTCTTTACTGGTCCTACGTGTCCAGCTAACCTTTGTATATATCTGAGACGTAACTATTAAGTATTGTAGAGCGTATTATTTAGAAAATAAATAAATAAATACACAAGAAAATCATTATATTCGTTTAAATAGTGTCATTTATTCTACAAATATTTGAACGAAAGCAAAAAAATAAAAAATAAAAATTAGTATATCGCCTGACGGAATGATGCTGTTTTGCTACAATTTGAAATTACGTAATTGTCTCTAATAATGCTGTGTAATGAACTTCTTGCTTTGGGAATAAAGTATGCTATTGGAACGTGTAAGGTGATGCGTTCTGCTTTCGTTGTAGCGTCTTAGATACATACACATGCACACACATACCTATATTATAGGGTACACTTTACAAAGTGCACGCTACAGCAAATAGAGAACTACCGACTGAGGTTCTTAGTTTCACAATAAAAATGAAAAAGCAAGGAGGATTAGTTCCATTATTGCAAATAGTTCAATTATAGTTCAACTATTGCAATTATTGCCTTCATGGGATAAATACTCGCTCCTTCATTCGTCTTTGAACACAACTTTATAATAGTCCGTATTTAAATTAAGTATGAAGATGAATTTAACAGAAATTCTTCTAAAATATTGCATTAAAAGTATCTGCTGCAGTGGAAGTAAATGATTTATAAAAAAAATCTACATACATAAAATAAGTGTGGAATAGGAAATCTAAAATATCTCTGTAGATACCTAGTGATTATAACGTCTACTGTGTGCTAACGTACAATTGTAAATGCCACGTGTTATTCTCACACACACACCCACAAACACAAAAACACACAGACACACACACACACACACACACACACACACACACACACATACACACACACACACACACACACATATATATATATATATATAGTGTACTGTTCCGTGCTGTTAAGATCAAGAAAAGAAGTTCTCCATCTTGTGAGAGATAAATATTATCTAGGAAACACAATATATATTTTAATGTGCTAATATTAGTTTTATGCAATAGGAGGATGCTAGGCAATATTTTCTTAATAGCTTTGGTATGTCAGTGCAATCTTCAGGTACTCCCCACATGGCATAGCAAAATAGAGATATGATGATGATAGGATAGGGGGAAAAGCGAGAAAAGGCGAGAAAGAAGTTGATATAAAAAGGGAAAGTTTGAAAAACAGGAGAGTGGAAACGAAAACAGAAATAAGAATATTGCGGTAATTCGAATTATTTCCATTTTGACCGTTAAATTTAAATATAAATACAGAAAATCCTGTGGTACCTTGTCGTCTTGCTGACCACGCAGGAGGAACAGAGTACAGGTTTTACAGGAAACACTATTTTTTACCCTTTTTCAGTATAATATTAAAGATATATATTTGATGGTACTCGTTTGAAATAATCACTTACATTTGCATGTTCACGAGGAAGATCGTTCCAAGTATACATCCTGTTAAGTGTGATATTGAACAAATGGTTGCGGTAAAGACACCAATTATCAATCCAGAACTCCTCCTCCTCACACTACTATTAGGAGTATGATCTCACAGGCATTCAAAAATATCTCCACCAGGCAATGGCAGGAATTCCCAGGCAAGCAGACAGTCATGTCCAAAAATGGCCCACAGACAGATGGCCAGAATACTTGGGAACAGGGAGTGTGAGAGAACATTCAATAAGTAATCACTTTATATGCTTTAAATACCCCTGTGAAATGTCATTCAATATATTAGACTAAAGTAAATTTACTATTTAAAAATCATCGCTATTTATTGTCAACTCCTTGATGAAATCAAATTAACACAAAAATAATTTTAACAGACAATGGTTTTGAATACTAGGCTCACTTTTATAATCAGTTAAGGAAAATCAGCGGAGGCAACTGCTTCCTCTGCCTTAGCCTGACTATGGCCCTACAATGAATATTCTTTTCCAAATCTTTAGCGCCATTTTGTTGGCAAAAACATTTTGAAGCAACAAAATTAGTCAGGCTTCTACTTATATATATATATATAACTAGTAATAATAGCAGTCATGCTTGATAGAACTCATAAACATTTAATACATTGCATTAAATGTTTATAAATGTTTATTATTATCATTATTGTTATTACTATGTTCATCCTACATTATATCGGTATAGCTCGATGCAAGACCCTCAAAAATTGGCCAACCAGTCACTATCATTAGACTGCGGCTGCCATAATGGAAATAGGAGCTTTATTTGCATATTCAAAACGTTTTCCGCAAACAAATTTCAAATATACTTATTTATATA
>NC_068998.1:23446300-23448729 GCF_001194135.2 Octopus bimaculoides | reverse complement strand
ATATATGTAATATGTATACACACAGACAAACTCCGTCTTACATTTGATCCTAATGTATTTAATGGCATATTAGTTTATTTTATCATTATTTCATAGTGAAACACTAAAAGTTTGTGGTATCTTTCATACATATTTATGTATATGTATGTTTTTTCTTTATATGTGCTAATATTCCTGTTTATGTGTGTATGTTTTTACTCCTTATATCTGTGTTAATGTTTCAGTAAAATAAGTACTGGATGCCGACAAACCTGGCTCAGATATCCAATGACTGGAAATAGAAAATATTATATTTCTCACATTGGCATTATCAATCGAATGGATGGTAGAAATCGTTAAGCATGACTTAAATCTACATCAGTTATCATGTTAATGGGCTAGATTAGTAAGCCGTATGCATTGATCATTCTATGTTTGGTTCAATGTCGAAAATTGCAAAATTTTATTTCCGGATCGTAAGCTGATACTTAGCATTTTATATATCAATGATTTTATATAGCATTTTATATATCATTGCTTCTCATTTAAAACATCGCAGTTCTTGTCCGCAAATCGTTACTTTCTTGTTCTTATGTCAGCGTAATGCGTTTACAACATAAATTCAGTGCATGACTGAGGAGATACGAAACCAAATAAGTTTTGCTAATTGACTGATGAAATGCTGCCCGAATCACTATGTCTTTTCATATAATTGCTGTCTATAAGGTGCATGTGGTTTTTACATAGATATTCAGCGGGGAATGCACGTCCGGTTGCATATCAAATGGCAAATCGATATAAAACATTGTTTCATGGATATGCTGCTATTATATCTATCAGTTTGTGCAGCCACAAAATGCCAAATCTTTATCTCGTGAAAATCATTACGGCAGTATATTTGTGTAATACTATAGTGTCTATTACAGGACCTAAACACATATCATTTTATCTAAATCTGTGTCACCATGAACAGATTCACAATTATGATGGGAAAAATATCTCATATGACAACACTGGAGTGACGTCCTATAATCTAAGTATGTGGGACAAGACGAAATCGACTAACGCGACAAATGTACGAATCGATATTCTTTTTATAATAATGGCGTTAGAAACAGAAGTGGAATTCTATGGTTGTTTTTTATTTGCAACCATTTATACTTGACCGTTTTGTGACATTTTCGGCAGGATTAAGTGCACAATTTCAGACGCTGTTCGCGACGAATCGCACAATATATTGCGTTTCCGACTGGGAGTTAGAAAGTAGTGATTTTTTTATTTTATTTACTTTTTGATTTACCTCTGCCTCCCATTTATCAAGTCCGTCGCTTCTCGGAAACTATTGTCAAATAAGTGTTGCACATATTAGTTTCTACAGTTAAGCAACTGACTCATCAGGAATAAAATCCTTATATTAAGGCATTGCAGACTGCTATACTTGAATTTGAGATATATGATACATTCATGATTTACTTATTAGCGATTAAAATTTGTCTGGCGAAATCAAAAATACACGAGAAAGAATTATTTTGAAGCATCACTACTGAAATACAATTTATTCTGTTGAGGTGTATCACAACAGTAAAAATGTCGGGAGAATATGAAAGAAAAAAACAAAAAGACAAACTAAGAGATAGTTTGTTCGTCAACTTAATTTGATTAATCTAAAATTTATTCAGTCACTCGGAAGATTTGCCGCACAAATCATGGCATAATCTCTCCAGTATTATCGAATGCAACTCCTGGAGCCTAGACTATTTTAAGACTTTATCAGTAATCCCGATACGTCTGAAGACATCTGATGGGCATCAAACACACACGCCAAGCAAGCATGTGCTGTACGCACATAAACATACTTTTACTCATATGCACACATAAACATATAACAGAAAATTATGAACAGTAAAACGATATAAAAGATTTCTGATACACACAACTTCATGTAGTGTTGTGTATCTAATCAATAATTGTGTCTATGCATGTATATGTGTGTATAAAGGCATCAATCTATTTCTTCCTCTTTATATATAGGAAGAGAGATATGTGTGTACTGTCTGTGTACCTGTGTGTTTGTGAGAGTGACTGAGTGTGTATGTGCATGTGCGTTTACATGTGTAAAGATCGTATATAGATATATGCATATATATATATGTATATTGGTGTGTGTGTAATGTATGCATCTATATATGTATATGCATGAATGTACACATCCTCCTGTCTACTTCTCTCCCTGTATATAGTAAAAGATTGAGTGGGGCAAAATAATGTGTGCTTCTAGAGATACGTCCAGCATACCGTCCATCTCAAATATATATTATATTCAACCATCTCATCGTATGGAAATCGAATGTATTTTCTTATTTTTTCTAGCTCTCTTTCATATTTTTACGTCTTCCTCTCTTCACGAGCTCATACATACATACATACATATATATATATATATATATATA
>NC_068998.1:23442358-23445427 GCF_001194135.2 Octopus bimaculoides | reverse complement strand
TGTCTCACAGACAATTTGATTTACTACACCTGGCCACTAAGGAATCTCCAATCATCATAGTTTTGATTAAGGTTCAAATGTTCCAATCTGGTGCGTCTCTTATTTTTCTCCTTTTATTATTGTATGAGAAAACAAAAAATGTACTTATCTTGTTGACGATCTACACATGAAGTTTTAGTGCTGTGATTGAAGAATTCACTGAAAAATTATATTTACACAATTTCTCGGAAAAGAACGGGATGCATCCATATTATCCCTTATAACTGATTGCGTTTTCCTATGTAAGTTGCTATCTGTGCCCTCTGTAATTCAACATATTACTAATTAGCAACACACACAACATACACATAGATATACACACTAACTAACACACAAACATGACCAAATAATACCATCTACTGAAATAGAAAATTATGTGTAAACTTGAAGTGTGATGCTTTGTGTCAGATTGAAAATGGGAAGGATGATCTGCTCATTGCATTCAAGCCGTACTGCATTAAATGTGCTTTCAACTACATGGCCTTTAATCTAGTTAAAGTTACACTACATATATGTGAATGGCTTTAGAAATTGGGGTTTCACTCATGACACTACGCCGAACGTAGTAATGTGTTCCAGAACGTATTTTTATTTCATTCTTCGTAGTCATAACGCCGTATGTCCGCTTTACGTACCGTATAAATGTTACAAATGACAGCGTTGCTCCTGTAAAATCGGTGGTCCGTTGCTTGTCCGAAGCTCAACAATTTTGATGGTGAGCGGGTAAGTCGATTGCGTCGCCTCCTCACTAGTGCGTTATGTTATCGAGCCCAAATAGATGAAGGCAAAATCGACGCAAGTTGGATTTCAGTTCCGATCGGAAACTGCCGGGAAAAAGACTGCCAAGTTTTTTATCCAATGTTTTAATTATTCAATCCGTTTCCCGCATGCAATAACATATACAAGATCATTAAATATTGAAACCGCTTCTCGTAATAACCCACATTATCCATCTTGTTCTATCTGTCAAATTACCCTCCTGAAAAAATTACACTTGAACCTTGAAAGCGAAAATGATCATTTTCATAACGTAATAACAATTATAGGAAAATTAGCGTCTAGTTTATATTTAAGAGCCTTCGATCATAGGTTTGAGTCCTTTGATTTCAGTGCTAATTATATTCACAATGTTAATAGCTGTACCATATCATGGATCTTAGTGAGAATTCCATATTAGAGCAGTAAAGTTTGAACATATGATAATGTGGTCAATAAATCCTTAATGTCATTTTAAAAAGCGGACACGTTATTGCTTCGGCCGTAAAATATGATCTGATATTTTATCAATCAGATAAAGGTTCTATCTCTCACAGTAAATTCCATTTTCCCTTTAAATTTTGTTAAATAAGCCTTATCATTATTTATAAAATTTTCTCTTTTCAAATTACTCATCTTCACCGTCATATTAAAAATTACGTTGATCCTAATGACTATTTTCATAACAATTTGTATGTTAATTACTTAAAAAGTTTTCTTTTATATGAAGAGTCAATTTAAAAATACACAAATTAAGCGAGTGGCCGTTTGCTTCAATAAAAATGAAATACATAATATTTTTTAAGTATTGATTTTAAATATAAATCATAGCGTTTTATTTGAAGATGGGATAGATACTGTATGACGTATTGCCGTGATACAGATCATAGAAAATAACCATTTCAGTTATTGACAATGTTGAATGAGTTATAAAGTTGTATAAAGATGAAAGTGATATATTTTCTTGAACACTAATGATAGGGTAATATCTAATATATGTACTGTATGTTTATTATTAGTCAGCTAATGGTGGAGAAGAGAGTACAAACATTGGAAACTCTATCAGACCGGAAACACCAAAGCGAGCGTAAATATTCAATTTGAAGAAAATATATGAACTTCGCTAGGAAGAAACATTGGGCATTAAGAGATTTCAAAAACATTGTAGTCGTGGCAAGGAAATATTGTAATATTTGTGAGAGTGAAGTTTGATATTAATACATACAAAGAGTGAAAGAGGAAAAGAATACAGCATGGCACTGACTGGTGAAGAAATATGCAGCTAGTAACTGCATGGATTATACAGGTAGTTATATTTTAACTTTTACTTGTTTAAGTCATTAGGTTATGGTCATGCTGGGGGTACCACCTGAAAGGGTTTTAGTCAAACAAATCAACCACATGCCTTATTTGTTTAAAGCCTCATACTTATTCTATCGGTTCCTCTTGCCAAGGGCTACGTTACGGGTACGTAAGCGCACCGACACTTGTTGTCAAACAGTAGTAGGGAATAAACTCAGGCACAAAGATATGTATATATATATATATATATATATATATATATATATATTTAACAAAAAGGGGAGATCAGAAACATTTTCGATATTATCTATTCACTATTATTCATGTGCTATTTTGTAAGAGGAGTTATCAAATTTGCATTTAGATGAAAGGTTAATAGGTAGTTAGTTTACCAACGTTTATATACATAGAGGTTGCTTTATACTGATACACATACGCACACAAATATATATGAATGTTTTCGTTTCTTAAATCTTAATTCATTATATATGTATGACGATACGTATATGTGGTTGTATGCATATGCTTTTTACACTCGAATCTCTTTGCACATCTGCATATACATATTCTGCCCTTCTTGTAATTAATATTACCCTAATTGTAGGAGGTTCCCCTGGATTTTCCTACCCCACACACTTGCTGTCTCATTGGTACATGCCATCCTGTATGTATGCTTAAATATTTTTGTTTTACCAAACAAGTTCCACATCATGTTGGGAGCTCCGACGCAACTGTTAGGTGATGATGAGTTTCAAAGATGAATCTAATGCATCTGATAGTGGAAATATATGTAAGCTAATGACGTTCATTTAATAATCCGTTATTTCTTCGGCGTCACTTTTCTTATTACCGTTCTGTACCCGACTAACACTGCGTTCATAAGTATTCGTGTATTGCGTTCTACACCAGGTTATTTGGAGCGCAAAGTCAGTTACATGTATATGTAAATATGTGTATATATAAATATATATA
>NC_068998.1:23439371-23442176 GCF_001194135.2 Octopus bimaculoides | reverse complement strand
ATATATATATATATATATACTAACAAAGATGCCTGACGTTGCCCGTGTCACATAGAATTGAAAAATTAGACTTTTCTTTTATATTTTCTCTAATGAACTGGAATATCTATGGTTCAAATTTCATCAAAGCTGGAGATGAAGAACTTTTATGAGGGTTCTTTCACTCTTTACACACCCTAACAAAATATCTAATCATGACTTATTTATCCTATACTGTTCATCTTTATGTCCAGATTCCAAAATCCAAATCTTATAAAACTTATGCAAATGTTTTTGCCCCTGAAAACTGGAGCACATGGAGCACATGGAGATCTAAAATGTTGGAATTAAGTCCCCTATTAAAGGGAGGGGTGTCTTAAATTCAACCAGAGAAGGTTAATTTAGGGGAATCTTCTTTAACTTGTGTCATACTTATTGTTCAAATTTGTTTGAAATCGGAAATATATAAATGTTCACTGTGTTTATAAAAGAGAGCCAATCTAAAGGAAATCAAAAGACGGGTGATCAAAATAAGCAGTCTGCTACCCTAACCTAGTCGTTACCACTCTCCAATGTAGAAGCCTCACCGTACAAGTGACCTGCACAGCCGTAAGATGCATTACGGATTTCTAGCAATTGGAAGGGCGTGTCCCAACTCAGATAAACGCTAACAACTGTGTGACTTGAGGGCTCAAGGGGAAATGAAAGTGTCACTTTTGAAGCGTGCCAATGATCACTATACTGACAGATAACTGATCAGAATAAATTTTCACTCTATAAATCTCTTTGAATGACGAATCACGTATCTCGAAAGGCTTTGAAATTAATGTTACCATCTAGAGACTATCTCTGACCCAGTGATAATAAAAAAGATTCAAATGAGGTCTGCAGCCAGAGAACTTTACTCAGAATAACACTTTGCAACTGAATCATTGGAGGTAAAGATGCCTCTTCCTCACTTGACAATTTATTCACCACATTCCAGAAATCACAATCGAAGTATATCTCAAAACAAACTCTTACTTGATGTACCATTGAAATACAAATAACGCTCATCTTGTATCCTTGGGTGACTCTACAGTTTCCAAGACTAGAATTTCATTCGTCTTGGCTTAGGAAAAATGCCTAATTTCTGGGGGGTCAAGCTCCCATTAAGTCTTACTAATTCCTAAGACCTTGAAATTTTAGAAATGTTACTTCATTTGTGTCTAATATCTATAGTTAAAATTTGATAAGCAGCAAAAAAATATGAATGTTTATGGAGATTATGACCTCATTTATGCCCCTTCAATTTCAAACATATACTACATTACATCTGTCCTTATGCATAGAATATAATTTTCAAATTTCATAAAGATCCATTCAGTACTTGTGACCTTATTTTTGATCATAAACAGGACGACTAAAGGTCCCGATTAGGGGGTTTTAGAATCCTCATGAGAAGCGGAAAATTTCGGAATACCTCTTCATTTGTGTCAATTACTTAAGGTTGAAATTTCATCAATATTGGAAATTTATGTATTTTTATGGGGGTTCTGCTCCCTTTAAGTCCCCTTAAATTCAAACCAAACATACTGCACTATACCCGTCCTTATGCATTGAATCTAAGTTCCAAATATCATAAGGATCCATGAAGAATGAGTAAGATTTGGAGGATAAGCCCCCAATACGGGGTCTTAGAATCATCTTGGGTATATTTTTAAAATTTATTTTTAATACCTATGGTTCAGATTTAATCAGTCTGAAGCATATGAATTTTCACGGGTGGTTCTGTCCACATTTATGCCGCCTCAAAATTGTATGGAACACAGGGAATTAACCTTCACACTAGGCTTGGATTTTGTGTTCCAAATTTCATTAGGATCAGTCCAGTAGTTTTCGAGTCTATCCGTAACACACATACACGCACAAAGACATTGATTTTACACAACAGATATATATATATATATATATATATATGCATATATAAATACCTGCATATATGTATGTATGTATTTGTGTGTGCATGTGTATTATATATACATATCCACAGAAAGATAGATCGATAGATAGAATTGAGTGGGCAAACAAAAATATTGAAGAAGTTTTGTCAAATGAATCGACCCCAGTGCTTTTTTATGTTGATAAGCATGGTACATATTCTATCGGTCTTATTTTGTCAAACTATTAAGTTATAGGGATATACATAAACCTGACGAGATACATCTACACTGCCGGATGCACCTGAACTAGTTGTTGAATGTCCCACCCATGCGGGATGGATGCCAGATATGTAGAAACTATTGTGGTGGTACAAAAATAAATTCTCGTATATTCCATCTTCCGTCTTTCATTTGTCATATATATATCTTAATACATAAAACTGAGAATGTGTGTCTATCTTTCAGTGTGTGTGCGTGTGTGTGTCTGCCTGTCTTTGAGTCTGTCTGTGTGAATCTCTAAAACTCAAGACCTACCAAACTACACATGCTTTACTTCGGGTCCATGCAGTGTGATTGGCCAAAATATTTCAACCTCTTGCCTAATGGGAACCAGTAGCAATCTCTTATCTCTTACGCTATTGCATTATTACATGTCAAAAGTGAAACAATAACTTCTCTCTATTGTAATGTGAAATAATTTCAGTTTATTAGTTTCACTATTAATACTAAAACTATTAAAGTGAAACTAATATCTCACATATATATATATATATATCTCACACACATACATGCATACATACATACATACATACATACATACGTATATATATATATATATATATACAGATGTAGATATGTATGCATGTATATGTATATATATATATATATATATATATATATATAT
>NC_068998.1:23433547-23438418 GCF_001194135.2 Octopus bimaculoides | reverse complement strand
AGTATAGGACATTTTACGTCTCTCATATGGTTAAATAAATTTTTACTAACCTTAGGTGACATTTAAAGTATATATATGTTGTGTTCACTGTCCTGTTCTTGTTTACACTTTCACCCTCCGCAAAAAAATCCGAATTTTATTTAATTTGCTTTGCGGGAAGGACTGTTCTAACGAAGTCGCGTATTGTCGTTGCCTTCGAAACGCGGAATAGATCGAACAGGTTCAACTGAAGAAGGGAACTATTCTTTATGTTGCATGTCTCTCTGTTCGAAAAAAAGTTCGTTTTCTGTCTTCGTCTTTATGTTTTCGTTTCTTATTGTGTTTAACGTTTTTTGTGATGTCTTCTACCCATATATGCATGTATGAATACATATAGATCTAGGTATGTACATATATGTATGGACATATGCATATATTTATATATTATTATGTTATTAAGCATATGCATGTGTGTGTGTGCGTGTGTGAGTTTGCAGGGATATATTGACCCACAGAGACAAACATCCCATACTCACATACACACATCTCCTCCCCATATATTTATACATATATATTTATATATACTACTAGAGATTATAGACATTTCTCGGGAGAAACAGGGCACTTTAATATCTAGTAAAACGTCTACGTCTGTGCGTCCAAGAGCAGGGCATATATTGATGGATAATATTGCTAGTAGTTCACAATTAATCTGAATAAAGGCGGTACAGGCTCTAAATAGACGTACGGTTCTGGAGTCAGATGACTCTTTTATCTTCAATGTGTGTATCGATTATTTATCTTTTTTTCCTTTTTTCATGTTCTTTTCAATTCTGTTCATTTCTTCACCGTTTACTTTGAATTTATAGTTAATTATGTATTTCTGTCGCTTAAGTATGATAAGGAAATTATGTGAGTATAACATATTCAGTGAAGTGAAGTTGATCCGGCAAATGAATTTTATACATAAATCTGAGGACTCAATAGATTAGTGTTCATTAGTAAGTGCATGTTAATGGTATTAATGAAGCAAAATCCACGGTTAAAACCAATGAAATTTGATAAACAAATTCCACCAACTACAACTATGAAGAATTGTAACCAATTACAAGCACTATAAATTTTCTAAACTTCAAGACATGAGCCACACAGCAAAACTGCGATCTACGCTTTTATTGTGCCTTCTTGAAAGAAATTATTTCTCATGCAATATCCCCAATAACGGAATAGTAAACACGAACACGACACTAATTAATATATCTATATGCATAGCATCTACAGCAAACCAGTTCAGCATGCGATACGCACTAACTCTATTCGTAGCCCAAACTCGAAAAATTGATACATCACTATCCAAAGTAATATGGAGTGTAGTGTATAAAAAATGAAACACTTCACTTAGCATCAATTGTAAAATACTTTCACACGTACATCTATACAGCCGACTTCATGATAATGAATCCTTCTATATCCACAGACTCACGAACTATTCTCAATCGTAACTTTGAGCTAGCCGCTTTTTGCAAGCACAGAATGTCAAGCCCACTAAAGCATTTCAAAATAACAGTATCTGTTATAAAGGCTAAAAATATCTCACCGTCTTCTCTCCTTCCATTTTCAATATAAACAATCCCGATCATATCGAGAAAACACATTTGTACAAATTTACACTTATCGAACTCTTAGAAATTATTTAGAACTTACCCAATTTTCAACTAAAATAAACACTCTAATGGTTTTGTAATATATGTTCCCAAACTTACATACGCTGAAATAAATATGCATTTATACGCAAAAAAAAGTTGGAAACATTCTCTTTTATAACCCCATGTTATAAAATATTATTTTAATTTTTTTTTCAATTTTTAACACTTTTAAATATACGAATCAGTTAAAAAATATATTTTATTTTCATGAATGGAGTAACTCTTCAAATTAATGTAAAATTGTTTTTGTTATAAGTGAACATAAAAACATACACATACACACGTATATATGCCTATGTATATACATATATGTATATGTTTGTATATATCTATATAGACACATGCACATAGACAGGAATATTAGGATTGTGATGATATATATGAAAGTCAGTCATGCAAACGATACATGACATTAAACAGATCTCAGCCATAGATGTTTTTGGATTTTGTAGTATTTTTTACTCTTCTGTGGAAAAATCATTTTTAAGAATTCTGTCTAGTTGGTTAGTTTTTTCCCGCATAAGAAATGAAATAAGTTTGATACTTTTCACTTATTATTGCGTGCCACTTGGTGTTTATCACAAACGATATGGTTGGTAATAAATGATATGCTTTATATGACTAGTATCTAAAAACCTGATCCCTCATATTTTAGAGGACTAAGGTGGCGATATGTCAGAAAACTTAGCACGCCCGGCGAAATGTTTAGCGGTATATCGTCTGTCTTTACGTTCTGAATTCAAATTCCACCGAGGTCACTATGCTTTTCACCCTTTCGGGGTCGATGAATTAAGTACCAGTTACATACTGGTACTGAGGTCGAATTTGGGCTTTGTACTTAGAGTAGAGAAGAATCAGTGCTTTATATGACTAGTATCTAAAAATTTGATCTCTATCATCGATAACTAAGTAATATAAATATTTTAAATATTTTAGAGTAATAAGTCGGTGAGTTGGGTGAAATGCTTAGCGGTATTTCGTCTGTCTTTACGTTATGTGTTCAAATTACGTACTGGGTTCGATCTCATCGACTAGCCCCCTCCCCAAAAAATTCGGGCATTGTGCCTAGAGTAGTAAAGAATATTTCAGACCGCATGATGGCAGAAACGTTAGCACACGGGCAGAAATGATTAGCGGTATTTCGTCTGCCGCTACGTGCTGAGTGCAAATTCCGCCAAGGTCGACTTTTCCTTTCATCCTTTCGGGGTCTATTAAATAAGTACCAGTTACGCACTGGGGTCGATACAATCGACTTAATCCGTTTGTCTGTCCTTGTCAGTCCCCTCTGTGTGTAGCCAATTGTGGGCAGTAAAGAAATAAGAAACTTTAGCACATCGGGGGAAATGTTTAGTGGTATTTCGTCTATCTTTACGTGCTGAGTTCAAATTCCGCCGGGATCGACTTTTCGTTTCTTCCTCTCGGGATGGATAAATTCATTTGCATGCTGGAGTCGATCTAATCGACTGACCCCCTCCCCACAATTTTGGACCTTGTTCTTAGAGTAGAAAAGAATATCTTACAGTAATACTTAACGCCTATACTGCACGATATTTCGGCCATTGAAGAGTATGTAAATTTAGTGAAGTATTTTTTATAAACTATCAAGTTTAGCTAAAGCCTGGCGCATCTCATATGTAAAAATGTAGCTATATAAACGGCATATCACTATTTTGTACATCTTTCGTACTGGGTGTTTATCATTAACCATTTTTATAATGACGGGTATTTATATACTGTTCTCACCTTTTAACATGTATTGCAATATTTATTCTGAAATCTCAACGTCTTTTTCTAATCTTTATGGTAAAACGTATTATACAGTGTTAATTGACACCCGTGTCTCACTTTATATCAAATAAAACTCAGATAATTAGGATTTTAATATTTTCACTGTGATTTTGGAAAATCTACTTAGCTAAATGTTTGTCTTCTAGCTGCAAGATAACAAAAGCAAAATTCTGAAGAGCAGATTCATCCTGATAAAAAAATAAACGCATCAAACACTAGCATTTTAATGACATAATTGATATAAGGTACACCGCGCAAACTTTCACACATCCATAGATAATATTTATGTTATAGTTAAGAGTAGGAAGTTCAGATATTATCGAGATTGAAATAGACAGACGTTGTATCTGCAAGGCACGAGTTAAGATACGATATCATCGGCATTATATTTTAAACTAACTCAAAAAGTAATTCTTAGACACATCGCTAAATGGGAATGATTTATTAAGGTGGAGGTGTTGTTTGGCATGTGAGAAATTAATGCAGACAAGAGCGATAGTGAAAACAGCTACCTCTTAGATTTCGATAACCAGTACAGCAATGCGTGCGATAAACACACTTACGGTGGAGATGAAATTGATGATGATGACGACAACAACGACTATGGTGATAATGATAATTATACTTGCAAACAAATTAGAGAAAAGATTGGCAACAGTGACAGGAATAACGGAGTTTCTAACGATGATGCAGAACTAATAAATACTGACCGAAAGCATGTCTGACACTACAAAAGGTTTATGCTTATTTATCCACTTCTCGGATTCGGTCTAATACACATTACTAACAAAATATACACTGCAAGCAATTCCAACTAAACTCCCCATTTATTCATTTTTATACATAATAGATAAACATGCGTACATACAACACACACACACACACACACACACATACATATATATATATATATATATATATATATATAAAACAAATTATATTTTATCTTTGCATTAATGAGAACATAGTCAGGAAAATGTTATTGATTGTGAATGCAGAGCAACGTAGAATCAGTTAGAAACCCTGTTGCTTACAGCATCAGAAACTTTAAAGTGAGTTATAAGTCGGTAGAACAAGAGCTACTTTTGATGGTTTTCCTGGGGATGAGAGTAACTCCACCGCCAATGAGGGTGGTGGTAGGATAACAATACAGAGAAATTGGCCGTAAGATTCCAAGTCATAAATGTGAGATAGGCAACGTTAGACATTGTGTTAGTTGTTGAATTTGATGATAACATGGAGTCGCTGTCTTTCTTTGTGTTGTGCTTTATAGTGATGATAATGATCATTGTATAATAAGTACACTGATGATTATAAACAATCTAATTCACTTTCAAATAGGAATATATGTTTATTCATTATATTCGTGTGTGTGTGTGTCTGCGTGTGCTTGTATAT
>NC_068998.1:23429950-23432541 GCF_001194135.2 Octopus bimaculoides | reverse complement strand
ATATATATATATATATATATATATATATATATATACACATGTATATATGTATGTATGTATGTATGTATGTATGCATATATGTATGTATGTATATATATATATATAGATATGTATATATATATATATATATATATATACACACAAACATATAATTCATGGCTGCTCACACCTGACCATCGCTCACTTTTTTCCACTCAAAATGCCAGAAAACCCAATGGTTGGGGTTATTGCACCCGAATGATTGTCTTCACTCACGTTTGACCCCGTGGCGTCCATGCATACCGCGGCGCCCTCCTACTCCACGTGGCATCGGAAATGGTTCTCGCCTGCGATTACATAACACATTTTTTTTTGGTCAAATAAGGCATGCGTGACATCTCACAGACAATATCCGCACTATTGTTATGATTCATAGACAAACAAAGGCAAGCATTTCAGTACTAAAATTGGACGCATGCGAAGGTTCGCCGTTATCTCAAGTACACGCAAAATGTCCCCAAAATGTCCAATGTCATTCCGTGAATGTCTGGTTTTATATCGGAGAGACCTCCCAGAGACAACCTTCAAAAAGTTTGAGGGATATCTTCTCCCAGTTATCTTTCACAGGCTAGACACCAACTCAAAATATCTGAGAAGACACTACTTTTATCAGTACTTTTAACAGGTTTTGCTTTTAGACCTCCTAGAGATTTTATCCAACCTCCTCACTAGGAGGTTGAACTAGTTGAACTTCCGGCACCGTCACCAACGACCTGACTCAGCAATAAGTTGTACCATTTCTCTATTACTAGTAGCAATCACGAGAGACCTCACAGAAAACCGCAAGTAGTAGTAGTAGTAGTAGTAGTAGTAGTAGTAGTAGTAGTAGTAGTAGCATTTTCCATGGTTTTTGAGAAACATAGTTAGAATATTGCAGCTGCTGTCAGGCTCGAGATGATCCAGAAGAGAACATTGTTGGGTACAGCTCGGATTTTAAGGAGAGTATTGTGTCTCTGGGTCACAGGAGAAGGCACTACATGAAACCTTTGGTGATTTGTTATTGCCTGCTTTCAAGTAAAGAATAACCCGCAATTAAGAACTATCCGAGAGTCTTTCAGAATAACAATGATAATAATAAGACCAACAACAACAACAGCAAAAACAACAACAATAACAACAGCAACAACAACAACAGCAGCAACAACAACAACAACAACAACAACATCAACAACAGCAATAATAATAATAATAATAATAATAATAATAATAATAGTAATAATGTATAAAGATGTATCAATTTCTCGATGAAAAAACCCTTCTTGAAGAAAAGGGGTGCAAAAGGGCCTCATACGTCTACAAAGATCAGCGATTGATAAACTGTATGATACTCGAAAATTGCACATCCAAAGAAACAAATCTTATCACAGCATGGATTTCTGTCGTAACGCTTTTGACAATGTCCCTCATCGCTGGATCTTAAGAGCACAATCTATATGCAGACTAGTATGTGTCACAGTGCATCTAAACAGATCGTGGAATATTCCAGGCTGATTCACTCTCCACTTTTCTTTTCTGTCTTTCCCACATTCCCTTGTGCTTGGAGCTGAATAGAACGAATTACGGTTACAAAAAGTTTGACAAGATAATCTCACAGTTGCTCTGCATGGATGATCTGAAATTATATGCAAAAGATGACAACGATCTTAAAGGGCTACCAGTAACTGTGAAAAAATTCAGAGATGATATCAATATGGAATTCGGCCTTGACAAATGTGCAAAAGCTTTGTTCAAATGTAGCAAGCTGATAGCTAATACCACGACACAAATATATCTTGATGCATCAATTAAGGATCAGGACCAAAAGGCTTCTATAAGTATCTTGGGATACACGAAAGGAATGGGATTCAACACAGATCAATGAAGAAACTGATAAGGAAATAATATTATAGACGTGTCACTATGGTCCTGAAAACTGAGTTGAAGTCTCAGAATAGATTTGCAGTTATAAAGTCTCTGATCATGTCAATTATCCAGTACAGCCTTAATGTCTTCAAATGGAAAATGACTGAGCTTCACCGTGTAGACATAAGGACAAGGAAACTATTGATACTAAACAGGATGTACCAGCCAAAATCAAACGTCCAGTGCCTCTATCTCGCACAAAGAGAAATCGGCAGAAGCTTAATCCAGCTAGAAACGTCAAATAAAATAAACTCTATAGAACACTGAGAAGCAAAACAAGAACAAGAAGAATAATAGTAGTAGACTCACCTGCCGAAGACGAAGTATGAACGTTCTGCTTTTGCTGATCGACCAACACAAATTTGTTTAGAGTGATCAGTTGTGCGTGCAAAACATTTGCTTCATTCTCCATCAAATCGACCTTGCCTGGGCATATGCACGGTGTGCCACGCGTCAGTTGACGAAGTGATCACAGGGCAAGTTCAGGTGAAGTGTTTTGCTCAAGAACACAACGCACCGAATTGTGTGGTAATTGAAACCACGATCTTACGATCGCTAGTGCATTTCTTTCATGGCGTGTGCTGCAATACTGCTACCACCACCACCACCACCACCACCACCACCGCCACCACCACCACCATTACTACTAC
>NC_068998.1:23421205-23429940 GCF_001194135.2 Octopus bimaculoides | reverse complement strand
ACAACAACAACAACAATAATAATAATAATAATAATAATAATAATAATAATAATAATAATTACAACAACAACAACAATAATAATAATAATAATACTAATAAGAGAAATTAAGGCAAATAGACCAGATATAGTTGTCAAAGATCATGAAGGAAAAAATGCCTTCTAATTGATGTTTCAATACCAGCAGATGACAACGTTTCTCTAAAAGAAATGGAAAAACTTTCAAAATACAAAGACCTGGAAATAGAGATAACTCGAATGTGGAATCTAAAAACAGAAACAATTCCTATCATAGTAGGTGCCTTAGGTATAATAAAAAAATATTCAGACAAATACATAACAAAAACACCAGGACTTACAAATATATATAACATACAGAAAATTGCACAGCTGGGCACAGCACACATCTTACGCAAAACACCTTCAATACAGTAAACATAAGAGCACCACAGCAAACCACAGCACATACCCAAGGCGCACAGAGCTGCGCTCGGTAGTGAAGTGAAAGCACGTTATAAAAATAAAACTACTGAATAATAATAATAATAATAATAATAATAATAATAATAATAATAATAATGATGATGATGATGATGATGATGCTAATAAAAACCATGAGTAAGACCGCGCCAGCAGTACTAGTATATATAAAACATGACAAGAGTAAATGGCAAATAGTTTATGAGTTATAGACAAAACAGTGAGTTATAAATCCTAAACGCGTCCCCATTAGAAGAGGTATGCCTCAAAGAAACTCTCTCCCTACTCATTTGTCCTGCATCGTCACTTTTAACCGTCTTGCTAAAGAGAATGACGCACAGACACGGAGGCTGTGGTAAAGCAATCCACCTTCTCAACTGTATTGATGACCTCATGCTGCATGCTGCAAATAATAAACAACTGGGAACACTACTACAGAGAATTCATGGGTTTACAAAATAAGTCAATATGCGATTCGGCTTAGGAATATGTGTCAAAGTAAGCTAGAGGAATGGAAAACGAATGAAAAGAAGCACTATCGTACCAGATGTAGAAACTAGATCAGAGACAGATATCCAAAAATTTTAAAATTCATGAGTGAGGTGTAGGATACAACACAGAATTTAAATAAGAGATAAGAAAGATATGTTATAAGAAAAACATTAAAACTTGAAAAAGAGCTAAGTGCGAAAAATAAAGTAATAAATAACAGTATACTCGCTATCCTAGTTTTAAGTTAAAATTATAAAATTATAAAAAAATAATAACTTAAGTGTATACCATACTTGAAAAATATATACCGTTGTCTCAAATATAGCTGTGATTTTGTCGGCAATATATCCTCTTCATTTAGTTTTTGTAAAGCGCAATGCACAAAATTTATTATTTACTGTCACCTATATGTCTGATTGGATAGTTTTCATGTTGATATCCTTAACTAGTATACGTCATTGACGACGCTCAACAAGGCCCGAACAAACTAGCGTTCGCTCATTGCTGGGGTGTTGTTCGTTTCGCCGTGGTATACATTGTATGTTTATCACATCATCTCCCATTTCCTTTTCTATCAATAGATTTTCTGTGGAACAAAACCACATCATTCCGCCGACGCAGAAGGTACGTAATACATAATACATAGGAACCAGTTAATATGAACGGTGCTTCTGTTCCGAATACCGAGTTTATATACACATACATACATCAATATCTAATCGCCCTCCCTCCATTTATCTATCTATAAACATGCATACACATATATGTGCATGTGTATATGCATTTACACTTACGTGTGTGAGTGTGTGAATGAGGTGTAAGTTGTAGTGTGTAGTGAGTGTGATAGCATCATTAATTAATTATATATACATTGAACCGCAAAAGAAACACAAGACCTGTGTGACTGTGAAATATATTTTCATTCCATTACTTTAGAGATAAATTTTGATCAATATGATAAAGTCAATTACTCGGATGCACTTTGACCTCAGTCTACGGGTCGTTGTCATATGTACTGGTAGTGGGAAGATTCAGCACATCGAGATTGTAGGGCGTGACAACTTCAATACCGTTTATGCTCACCCTGGGTGTTCAAAATGGTCATACACCGTCGGTACTTGGAATGCATGAGGCGGTTCACAAAAGCCATTGGCAACTGTGCCCACACCCTAAGGAAATCTACCTCCAGTTCCGCACGAGTTGTCGACCTTGGTACCAGTTAGTTCAGCCGTCTCTGAATTTAATCACGCAGGTGTTCAATTGGGTTCAAATCCGGTCTGAGAGCCGGCCACGGCATCGTTTTAATGTTGTGCTGACGCAAGAAATTCCCGTGAACAGGCCGTGTAGGAGGAAGCATTGTCCTGCTGGAACACGTGGTTATAGTCACGGGCAAAGAAGGGCACAATGTGAAGTCTTAGGATCTGGTCAACATAGCGCTGCGCTCTGATGTCATTCCCGCTGCCTGTAACAACATTTTGGAACACATGGGGCCTAATTCTCTGATTCAGGCCTATAGCGTCCCAAACCATAATGCTTTGGCCACCCCACGCGTTTTTCTCCATGACACATGCATTTCTGTAGCGTTCACCCCTTCTACGCCACACCCTCACTCTGCCATCCGGCAGTACCGGCTCTCGTCAGAGAAGACTCCCGGCCGCCTTTTTTGATGCCGCCAATGTCGGTGCTGTGTAGCCCACTGTAGTCGTGCCAGACGCTGGCAGGCGTTGAGAACAGACCCTCGAGAAGGAAGACGGCAACGCAGGATATTGGCGGCCAATGGACGTCGTACTGTATCGTCGCTGATGGGTCGCTGTCCAGTGCTAATGATCTCGCGAGCTGTCATTCTGGCCGGTTTCGAACGATCACGGAGGTATTGCAGGTGGATAAAACAGTTCTGGTTGGGTGTGGTCTGCAGTGCTGCTGGTTTTGTTGTATCGCTGTTGCGGACGATAGATGGTGTTGACATGGACGTTGTAAGCTTTCGCAACAACCAGGGCACGCTGTCCTGCTTGCAATCGGCCGATAGCTTGTTCTGTCAACGCTGCTGACAATCGAGTTATACCTAATGCGTCCACATTATGAATTCCAGGAACGCGGTTGAAGTTGATTTTTACACCCATAACCTGTACGAGATGCACATGCATTTCGGTTTTCATGACAATTCTTTGCGACTGCCACCCACGGCATTCAACGCAGATGCGTTTTCGCATCTCGTGTCAGAGAAAGTTTAAAGGTTACTTGCAATTTGGGTCTGTCATAAACCAGCATGTCTTAGAATATTTACACTTACATCCCCGAAATAAATTTTAAGAATTTATCGTAAAAAAATTACATTTGAAAAAACCACGTTTCTTTTGCGGTTCAGTGTGTTATTGATAAATCTAGTCTGATTGCAGAGGGCTACTACCCTAATAATATAAACCAGTAAACAGTGGGGAAGTTGAAAAGCGTGTAAACGCAATGCTTATAAAATTGACTTTATGCTTGTATTAAGTCGTTCAGTAAAAATTTGTTGCTTTTTATGCATTAGAAAGTTAACAACATCGACATTAAATTATATACTTTATCTTAAGTATTATTTTGTTCTGTATTCCATGCAGTAGCGTACATGTCTACACTATTCTCCAGCCAAATCTCAGATGTTTCCACTGAACAGGAATGTATACCACACACACCTATGCTTAATGTAAAGCATGTGTAATTACACAACTTTTGATGTATCAGATAAATTATATAAACTTGGATATATCTATATATATTTACCAAATATGAAAGATAAAATAGATGATTGTACCTCTATGCTGGTGATTTAGTGTACAATAATTCATCATTGTGTAAAACCGATATCTAATATTTTCATCCCTCCCCACAGTGAATTTTATTTTAGATAGCTTAGATCAAGATGTGTATTAGTATATATTTCTTCCCCAAAACCATTAGTGTTTGTTGTGAAGCACGTTATATTCTCTCAAGAGAAATACGTGAATATGTAGACGCCTGTGCAGTCCAAGAATTCAACTCCAAGCAATACTTGGTACAGCACTCATATCTTCTTTTGCTTTCCTGTACGTCTCGAGAGATTTTGTTGTAATGTCTATGAAGTAAAATGATTTTGCATAGTTTTCCGCGTTGGATTATTCATATCGTAGACTTTCATACAAATAAGGAATTACTGGGTCAGCTGTATTTGACGGAAGAGACTCATGTTTTACCACAAACGTCGGAGCACGGAACGCTTCTCACGACTGCAGGTTCATGAAATGGTTATGATCTGTAAACGGTTCTTAGTGGGAGCTGGTAATAGATGTACGAACACTCATTGCACATGGGCACACTGAATTCGTAAAACGGAAGAGAAGGATAAAAACGCATGTCAAACGAGTTATATGACGGTCAGTATACCAAACCTGTAATCAGTACCTTGCAGTTTCGCTGCAAGTTCCCAGTGGAGAATGCCTACACAGATGTAGCTTGGAACGACATATGTCAAAATGACCGTCTTTGTTTACAATCTATTAATAATAGAAAATTTAGTATTTTCAAATTTTAGATATTTATTGTAAATTTCACTAACACAATATATCAATGTTTTTGTGATGGTACTACGAAAAATAACAAAATTTTGTGTTTGTTCTTCATAGCGATTAAGACAATCATGTGACTACTTAATGTTGTACTCTTGAGAAATCATATATAAAAAGATATCAAAAATGACAATTAAAATAGGCATTGTTTTATGAGATAGATAAGAACATTACGACACAGGAGAATTTTACTTACAAAATGGAAAAAAAATAATTCGGCTTATTTATATGAAATGTTGTTTACAGTACATGTCTTAACATTAAACATAATTTCATATTTCATTTTGTACTTTCATCCAATACGCAAAATTGTATCCCCCGTCATATATTCAAACTTTTACTCATAACTTTTAGCATTAAAACAAGACTATAAGCATTAACATTAAAACTAAACCCTGAACACTGAGAATAACAGTACATATTATACGCCCTAACAATAATCACTAAACCCTAAAATTTAGGCAAAGTCGTAATGAAGAAACTTTTAATTCTAAAACCTAATGCTAACTCTAACATTAAGCCTATCCTGGAAGTAAAACCTTAACTGTTGATCCGAAACATAACACTTAGCTTTAATGTCAAACCCTAAATATAAACTCCAACATTTTAATCCTAAACTTAACACTAAATCTTAAACTTTTTTTCTGGTTTGACACATTAAACAATATGGAAAACCGTTTAGGTGATACTTGGAACATGAATTTCTACTCTGTTTAAGTTAATTCATGCGGTGTCCATTTTACATGATAAGGCATATTCTTTTTCCAAAATTGCATACATATAATGTCTCATCTCGTTCTACTTGATCTATTTTTTCTTACAACCGTGAACAAGGTGTAGAGAATTACTATCTGTTATCAAGGGAAACACATCCACAAAAAGATACAGTCCTTATACATGTCACGTAATATCATGATATATGAGCTCAAGTCCTTGACGCCAAGATGGTGAAAACATTTAAACACCTCAGATATATTCTTTCATTTAGCCCTGTAACAACAATATGTTTATGGCAACTGATATTACTTAGTATACTTGAGTGTTCTTGTGCGCAGTAGTGACGGTGATCGCGGGTGTGGTGATAGCAGCAGCAGCAGCAGCAGCAGTAGTAGTAGTAGTAGTAGTAGTAGTAGTAGTAGTAGTAGCAGTAGTAGCAGCAGCAGCAGCAGAGGCAGTAGTAGTAGTAGTAGTAGTAGTAGTAGTAGTAGTAGTAGTAGTAGTAGTAGTAGTAGAAAGAACCGTGTATTAGGTATGCTTAATTTAGTTCTGTCGAAATCAAACCTACCGAGCAGAAATGGTTTCTAGGCGTGTCCATCTTTTATTCTATTTCAGAAAATTTATTGAACAGAAGTTTATCGCCTGTTTCCGTCGTTTTAAGAAACGTGTGAGTGGGACAAGTATGTGTTACGTGTGAGATTTGCCAGATATTTCAAGCAGATCAATAAAATTTCTATTGTCTTCATAAGCATATAAGTGTTAGTGTATTTATGTGCAACTCTTTGTGTGCAAGTGTTTATCCCAAATATTTACTGTATGAACTATATAAGCATATATAAGATTGTGCTACTTCACTATAGCAGTTAATTATGTATGAAAATATGCCTTCATGACTTTCGACAGCAAAGTTATACGAATTGTCAGACGGTTATTATTCGATAACAATGAGTTCAGCTCTTACGAATGAGAGTGTGGGTTGGATAGAAGATTGCTGTTCACTTTCCCTGTGCATGGACAATGACAAGATGGAAAATGTTAAGCAAGTGAAAATAGTAATTGAAAAGTTAAGAGTAATGAAGAAGATACATAAGCATGTAATCATTAATTTCTATTTTTGTTACGAAAATATAATCAGTCTTGGTTTGATTTATATATTTCTTTTTACATACAGCTCAAGGAATAATTTTTCTTTTGAGGAAAATATAATAATGAATTCATGGTGAGCTTTTGCGGTATCAATTCCAAATAAAAGTCAGTGAAATACAAACTGTCATCAATCTAACAAAATACTCAATTTAGTAAACATTTACCAAAACATACTACCTCGAACTTTCAGTCTTAAATAAACATGCCCTGTGTGATATCATTCACCACGATGCTTCGAATCATTGCATGTTCATTAAACATTTATCAACAATATTATGATACTCAGAACGTAGAGCGGAAGAAATGACATCAAACATTCTGCTCTGAGTGTAGAAACGTTAGCACAACGGGACAAATGCTTAGCAGAATTTCTACAGGCTTTACGTTCTGAGTTCAAATGCTGCCTAGATCGACTTTGCTTATTTTCATTTCGGGGTAGATAAAATAAGTACCAGTTGAGTGTAGGAGTTCATGTAATCGTCTTAACGTTTACCCCAGATTTGCTGATCATTGGTCAAAATTTGAAACTAATATTATGCTGTAATTCGTATTAAACGTATTTGTATACCTAGATAATGTTAAAAGCGACTTCATTAATATATTGTGTGTTCTTGCATATGTGTATATATGTTCGTTGAGTAAAAAAAAACGAAGTTTTTCCATTAGGTTTTCCATTTTTAATATAGCTAACATTTGTTTTTCCGTTATCGTATATCTTCATTTAATATCGTTGTCAGCACTAATTATTTACTGATAGACTGGCTTCTGTTGATATAAAAAAGGTATTTTGTTTAAGTAAAAAAAGCATGACCAACGGCGGCAAAACATTCGGGTTTAGGTGGTTACCTTCTAATTACTTATGTATGCTCAAAATTCTCTGAGTGCAAAGAAACAGGGGCTAATTTCGCTGCTTACAGGAATTACAAGTGTGCAGTTGAATTAAAACTCAAAAGAGATTATAAATCTTTAATAATCCTTAAGCACTCCACAATTTCAGGGACGTTATAATACATCGTTCATAAAAATCATAAAAGTTGACAGTCCTAAAATAAATAATGTAATTTTTACTACGACGAATTTTATGTATGTATTATTTCTGTCATGCTTAAATAGAAACACACACACGCACACATCTATACACGGGGATTGGACAGAATAATGGAGTCACCTACCATCATAGCATCACAATTTTGAAATATCTATAAACCGTCAAAAACTTGTTTCTTTTCATGTTTTTTGAATTATTATTAGTGTTGCTTAATATGTTTTGCTAAAATTGTTGGTTCTTTTCGGATATCATCAGAAAAAGGTAATTAGAATTCATTGAAATGACAAATCAGATCTATCGGACATTCAAAGAGGTCAAATAGTTGGTACTCGTTGGCAGGCCCTAGCGTAAAGAAAACAGTCGAAATGTTCGGTGTATCAAGAAGTACTGTCTCGAAAGTAATAGCAGCCTTTGAGAAAGAGGGAAATACCTCCGCTCATCATAATAAAACTCCGTAAGAGAACCAAAACTTTCAGAGAGGGACCCTTGCGTAAGTTGTGTGAACGGATTCCAAAAGTACACCTCCTAAAATAACCGAAGAGTCTAATGACCACCTCTAGAACCCAGTGTCCACAAAAACTGTTCACCGGGAGATGCAGAAAGCCGGATTTCATGGGAAGGCTGCAATCAGAAAACCACTACTTTCAAAAACCAAACGTTGCAAAGCGTTTAGAGTGGAGTAAAAACCTACAGAATTGGTCCCTAGAGCAGTGGAGGAATGTTATTATCTCGGACCAGTCATCCTGTACCATATTTCCGACCACCGGCCCAGTGGTTTCGCTATATGGTAGAATTAATGGTCAAGACTATTTAAGCATTTTATCTGATCAAATTAATCCTATGGTTGCGGAACTGCTTGCGGAGGGAAACGCAATCTTTCAGGATGATAATGCACCAATTCACAGAGCTAAAGTTGTTACTGAATGGCATGAAGAACATTCTAGAGTAGTTGAACATCTTATCTGGCTACCACAGTCCGCAATTCTCAATATCATTGAATATTTATGGGTTAATTTAGAAAAAGAAGGGAGGAGTCGATATCCTCCACCATCATCATTACAAGAAATGGAGACGGTTTTAGCTGAAGAATGGACAACATTTTGGAAACAATTCAAGCTTTGTACTAGTTCATACCTCGTAGAATTCAAGCTGTAATTACTGTCAAAGCGGTCTTACTGCACGTTAAAATAAATTTGTCTGAAACTTTACGATGTTTCCATTATTTTATCCAACCTCTGTATATATATATATATATATATATATATATAT
>NC_068998.1:23417719-23421151 GCF_001194135.2 Octopus bimaculoides | reverse complement strand
TATATATATACATATATTCATTATTACATACATATATACACACGCACGCACGCACGCACACACACACACACACGCACACACACACACACACACACACACACACATATATATATATATATATGAGAGAGACCATATAAACAGAATTATTATTTAATACTTAAAGATGAAACAATCTTAGAATAAAAGTAAAATAGATTCTTATATATATAATTATTGTGTTGACGTTTCGCAATATTTTGGTAACTATCTGATTTGCTTTATTCGTCAAGTTACAAAATCAGTCTTAGATTTAAAGTAGCGGGTATCGTGGTGAACCGTGTGAATCCACCATCCTTCCATTTCTTTTATCCCACGCTCAAACCAGTTCTTGTCCTCCTAGGCAAAGAATTCCTTCCCTGAAGTTTTCACCTCCTCTAGGTTGATGAATCATTGCGAGCGAGGAAGACATGGATGAGAATGAGTAATAATCTAAGGGAATAAGTTCGAGACTATATGATTGGGGTGACATCGGTTCGATTCCCTCAAGTTCTTGTAGTTTATTCACGGTCGTTGGAGCGGCATGAGGTTTCTGTAAGCCAATACCATGGACCTTTTCGCACATTATCATACATTCGCTCCAGCAGTCTGGCATCGATGCCTCGACCGTCCGGAACGAATGCGTTGTGAATTATTGTCATCATACTACTAGATGCAGAACATAACCTTATGTTTGAAACGCCCATTTTTGGCGACAGGTTCCAGAAGCTGGTTCTTAATTAACCACTGCTTATGAGCGTTAGGATTACAGAAGAAATATCTCCAATACGATCGACTCTACACAATATAGTTGAAATGACCTTGTACATGAAGAAGTTTTATGTATTTATGAAGAGGTGTATTTTTCGCTCTGCAGAGCTCTCTGTTGCATACATATCTTACATATGAAAACATTGAAGACACGATTGTTTCGAACACTAAAATAATTCAGTTAGTGGTATAAGAGAATTACACAAACCGCTTATAGTTTTAAACCACGAAAAGGGATAGCGAATACAAGCGAAAAGATGTATTAAAATGTAATATCATAGATGCTTTACATTAACAATAAATAGATGTGTATACTTTAAGTGTCCCAGTAATTGATTATTGCTAATATGTTTTTCCACTCGGTTGTAGACAAAATCCAGGTCAAACCTTATACAATAAAAGGAAGAAAAATCAATGACCGAAATAACCAATTCTACTACAACCTATTACAATGACATTATATTTACCACTAGCACGTGTGTGTAGGGCGTTTATACACCTCGAAAGTAATGTAAAGTATCAACACTTTAACTACAACCTATATCTAGAAAGAAAACTCGAAGAAAATGTATACAAAAACATAACTAATATAGTTTTGTTCTTTCTACAGAGCTAAACATTACGAATAAGTATTGAAATGAGAATGAGAGGTACTTTACAAAGAAAATGAGAACAAGCCACCCAAATGTTTAAAACTCTAAAATTCAAACGCGAAAAACATTCCCTGTGATAAACAGAAAACAGTTCCCTTCAAATATCTTCCATCACTGTCAGCAGTCCATGCTTAGATTCACTCAGGAAAAAAAAACGTATGTTTTGTTTAAAAAACATAGGTAAGTTATTTCTGATTGTCGAAGGGTTGACACTGCACATATTCGGTGCTGCAATTATTAGCGACTCTATTGGAGGAAATTGTTTCTTATCTAGAGTCTTCCTCTTGAAGAAAATAGTAGCAACAGACAATTATTTTAATTTGTTCTGAATCCGAATCCATACATGTGTGCGCACACTTGTTCATAGTCATAAAAATGTTCCATCTTATCAGTTATAAATGGCTGTGTTTCTCTGTTCATTTACGTTAATATTTTGCGGTGCAGGGAAATAAGAATTTTGTCTATCAATAATACATAAACATTCATTTTTTCGTTCAGAGCTTGGTGGAGAGCATACAATCTGTATGCTGTTATGTTCGAGCGAGTACTTTCGGAGAAATTTCTATTTCATCGAGTAAAATAACGAAGAGGAAGTCGTAGGTTATATCCACTTTATAATCAGTGAAGTATTACGACGACGATGACTATGATGATGATGATGATGACGATGAAGAAAAGGGGGAGGAGGAGTATCATGATGATGACGATGATGATGATAACTATAATAATGATTATATTAAATATAATATTTTCTAACCTAGAACAAGGAAAGAAATTTTGAAGTAATTGTTAGTTGATTGAAACTTGATTGGACAATTTAGTTATCTCTATATTTCCTTGAACTAATAAGATAGGTCAACTATTGAAGTAACCATACGATACACAATGTGACTGGCAATCAAAGACTGTACATTACACGAATTGCCTGGAATAGACTATTGATCGTGATGCGCGAATTTAGAAAGGAGTTATTAATTTTAAAACAGTCTTTCTAACTCCTGCTATCTTCTACGTGTTCTGATATATTACGATCATGAAATATGCAAAGTAAAATCAAACACATTCGCTGCCATAATATTTTGAAAACAAATTGCTTTGAAGATCTAACATCTGGATGCTTAACATAACAGATTGACAACACTATAAGTGACATAAGTGTCAAGTATAGCGAACAAAGATACTTACTTACTTCTATGTGGCAAACACATTGGAATAATATCCTAACTTCTAACAATTTGATGAACACATCACGCCTGAATGGAACTACAAAGTCTCAATATCAGCGATACGAGAAAAGGCTATCACTACTATTTATATTTAAATTTTACAAGATACATGGCGGCATTTATGTGTTGCCACTCACACATAGTTACACAAAAATTCCAAATAAAATATCTATACAACAATTATATAGTTAATCTGAGAGTGTAGCTTTTCCATGTACCTCAAGCATTCCCAGAGTGAGGAGCTATTTATAGCGAAATTTAAACGATTAATATCCAAGCTGTCGGAAACTATTCATGGGTGTTTGTAACACATGCTTGTTGATACCAAGTTCATAATAACCTGTCTTCTTCAGGGCGTATGAACTACACGTCATATCCTACCCCAAAATAAAAAAAAAGATGTTCACTCTGCATAATGATAATACAGATACTAAATCACTGATGAATAGCAGTGTGAGAACAACTATAAACATCCACGTTATAGTAAACTATGTCGATAGTGCAAAACAGCTGAAGAATTTATCAACGCATCATTTACACAAACCTTAACCTATTAAGTTTACTGGAGATTTGTCCAATTCTAGAAACATATAAAAGTTTATTTCTTGGGAAGATTGAATTGAGGGTTATAGCAAAAGTACATCGGCACCAAAAATTCTTCGTATCACGGAAAAAGAAACCATCCGATGTATTTAGAAAACCATGAAACTAATAGTAGCCCTTTCGTTTGCAGATTTAATTGTATATATATATATATATGTATATAT
>NC_068998.1:23416028-23417669 GCF_001194135.2 Octopus bimaculoides | reverse complement strand
TAGGCTATATTAAACCTCTGATTGAGATGAAAACAGTAGCAATAGGACGCCAGACTTGGTTTGATGCAAAGAATCTTCAGAATCGTCACATGAAACTGCATTGACCATTGCATAAGTACCAATAATTAAAATTAGTTTTAAGGTGTTGAGCTGGCTAGTAGAATTGTGAACGCGATAGGCGGAATGCATAGCGGCATTTCGTCTGCCTTTACATTTTGTGCTAAGATACCACCGTGTCAACTGTGTTTCATCCTTTCGGGGTCAATGAAATAAATACCAGATAAGCACTTTGGTTGATCTAATCGATTTAGCACCCCTTTTCCCCAAATTTGCTGATCTTGTACCGAAATTTAAAGTTAGTTTCAGGAATTCTATGATAAGTGAATCTAATTAGAAACAACAAGCGTCGCATTGTCTAAATCATCATGTTTATTGTAGAATGCCTACATTAGCATAGAAAGATTATTTCAAATGTATCATTGCTGAGAGGAATTGCAAATTAGAACAATGACTTGGAATATTACCCAAAAGCTACTCATTGCATAAAAGACGAAATTGTGTTGCAGGCATTCTAAAAGTAGTAACAATGGCAGGATAATTTTCTAAAATTATCCTCTTAGAGATACAAAGTAATTTTCTAAATGGCTAATTCTTCTAACACAAACAGATAAACTTAAAGTTCTAAATAGAAACGATAATCATTAATAAAAGTGCAATCTGTTTTGTAGGTATAGAATTAAAATTGTGAATGCTTGTCCGTTTTTGTATTTCCTTATTAAAACTAGCTAAATTTAGACATATTTCAATAGCCAGAAATTACTGTAAAAATTACCCAGGACTTTATCAGCCCAATGCGCTCTACATAGTTATAATAATTACATACATATATAGTTTAACATATAAACCACAAGTTCGTCCGCTAGATATTGTTTTGTTAAATTTTGTTCAGTTCTAAATCCTTGAGATCGTCCACTATAGAATGACAATATTAGCTAAAAAAAAATTTGATTTACTTTTCGTTTTACCAAAAAAACAAAACAAAAAAAACAGGTTAAAAAAAACTGTGATTACGACTGTAAAAGAAAGATGCATATCATAGAATCTGACCTACTAGTACTGGCAGCGTTAACATTAAAATAACTCGCTGTTTCTTAAAATAACATAAACATTAAACTGCGTTACGGCATGACCGATAAACAATAGAATTGCACAACAGTAATTTAGTCTAATCATTGTAATAATCAATCTCGCTCCTTGTAGGAGGACGGCAACATAAAACAACAAAATATATACGCTTAACTGATGCCAAATTCTTGTAACTGCAAGAAAAAGAAATCAAACGGTTTTGCAGAAATTATGTATATAAAGTTGGTTTTTATTCTGGAAGCCAAGAAAATTATAGCAGAATAAATTTCTTAAAATAAGACAGCTGCCAAATTCGGATACGAAATCCTTTGAAAAACTGAACCATATTGATTTTTTTGGAAGTTACGTGGGTTTATGTTATATTGTAAATTGAGATAAAACTTTGCTTCAGATTCATTTACTTTACGTAGATTTTAGTTCATCTCTAATGGCATGCATATACATACATACACATAATTATATACGGACATATATATATATATATATATATATATA
>NC_068998.1:23414114-23415670 GCF_001194135.2 Octopus bimaculoides | reverse complement strand
TATATAACATTATCACATTACTTAAATTCCTTTATCTGCGAAGCCGAATTAATCTGTCATGGTTACTCTTTTCGCTGATAAGATCATTAAGTGCTGCTTATTTGATGGACAGTGGAGGCACAGTGGCCCAGTGGTTAGGGTAGTGAACTCGCGGTCATAGGATCGCAGTTTCGGTTCTCAGAACGGACGTTGTGAGTGTTTATTAAGCGAAAACACCTAAAGTTCCATGAGGCTCCGGCAAGGGGTGCTGTACTCCTTCACCACAACTTTCCCTCCCTCTTTCTTCCTGCTTCTGGTGTACCTGTATTTGAAAGGGTTAGCCATGTCACACGCTATGTCACGCTGAATCTCCCGAGAACTACGTTAAGGGTTCACATGTCTGTGGAGTGCTCAGCCATTTGCACGTTAAATTCACGAGTGGGCTGTTCCGTTGATCGGTTCAACTGGAACCCTCGTCGTCATAACCGACGGAGTGCTAACAACTTTGGTGGACAAAAGATTCTTCAGATTATTGGGAAATTCTAGAGGAGTAGTAGTAGTAGTAGTAGTAGTAGTAGTAGTAGTAGTAGTAGTAGTAGTATTGGAGAAGAAAAATAGAAAGAGAAAGGCGACAAGGCTAGAGGAGAAAGATAGAAAGAAAACAAGGAAGATGAAGGAGGAGAAGATGAAGGAAAAGAAGGAGGACGAGAAGAAGAAGAAGAAGTTAGTTGCACACATGCCCCCTCACTCCGTTTAAACCATTAACCGATTAGGTTTGAGATACGGAAACTCAACCCCTTCCGACTATCATATCTTTGAACCGCTCAAAGATGATTTACGTGGTCGTCGATTTTTCCTACGAGTGAAAACCTTCTTCTTGGAAGGAATAGGCAAGCTTATGTACGACAGGACGAAGTACATCAAACAGGAAGGAGACTATATAGAAATGCGACGTACTTGTTTATCTCCTGCTTTTGTGTAAATACATTAAAAAACAAGAGTGCGTATAAATTTTGATTCTCCCGTTCTATGTGGACCATAAGTATCGCCATCCGTTGGAGAAAAAAATTGTAGTTAGAATTAGTAGTTTTTAACTGCTATTTCTAAATTTTCAGTATGTTGGTGAAGCAACTGCTGCTGATCCCTATATGTTTATAATTATAAATTGTTTACCGATAAAGGTTTTTTTGCATACTGAACTACTTGGCAAAATTATTAATTATTAATTTATTAATTAATTGGCAATAGGAATGGCTGTGTGGTAAGTAGCTTGCTTACCAACCACATGGTTCTGGGTTCAGTCCCACTGCGTGGCACCTTGGGCAAGTGTCTTCTACTATAGCCTCGGGCCAACCAAAGCCTTGTGAGTGGATTTGGTAGACGGAAACTGAAAGAAGCCTGTCGTATATATGTATATATATGTGTGTGTGTGTTTGTCCCCCCACCATCGCTTGACAACCGATGCTGGTGTGTTTACGTCCCCGTAACTTAGCGGTTCGGCAAAAAGAAATCGATAGAATAAGTACTAGGCTTCCAAAGAATAAGTCCTGGGGTCGATTTTCTCGACTAAAGGCGGT
>NC_068998.1:23412412-23413807 GCF_001194135.2 Octopus bimaculoides | reverse complement strand
ATATATGCGTATGATTATATGATTATAATAATAGACGCTCTAACGAGTAGGACCACATGCGGGAGATAGACGCCAAATGGCACTAAGAGCTACAGGCATTTGCTCCATTAACCAGAATTCGAAGCGAGGAAAATGAACAAATAGTATTTATAAAAATGTTTTAACCATATATAGATTTCGGGTTTAAAGATATAAACACTCATGACTTTGTCCAGTATGGTGCGACGATTTGCACATAAGAGTAAATATTTATACATACCAGTACGAATACCACGTTTCCATAGGCATATCCACAAGTGTATAGATTAATATACGAGCAAAATCTAATTTATTTACCTCATCACGTGCATATACGACCGAAAATAATACCGAAGTGAAAATTTCGGTTGAGCAAATCTCTATTTATTTACTTAATAAGTAAGGATAAAAATCTTAAGATTTTATCAAGTAGTCATATAGTCAGTCGTATATGCACGTGCTGAGGTGAATAAATTAGATTTGGCTTGTATATAAATTTAAACATTTATGGATATGACTACGGAATACGTGGTATTCGTACTGGTATGTCTAAACGTTCATTTTTATGTGCAAATGGTCGCACCACACTGAAAAGTGTCGGAAGTTTTTTTATATCCCTAAACCCGAAATTTATTTATGTTTAAACCGTTTTTATAAATCCCATTTGTTCACTCTCCTCGTTTTCATTTCGTCCTAATGGAGCAAATAACGATAGTTGTTATGGCTATTTGGCGTCTGTCTCCAGCATGAATTTATGTCTTTATCATTTAATAAAAAAATCTATTATATTACATATATACTTATAATATATATATTTATTTATATTACGAAGATGTACTTGCATAACAAGTCACCTGATCTGAGATCGTGTGCTGAAACAAAAAAGATGTGCAGCGTGGAAGGTGTTTATAAGCTATTTTAAAACATACAAAAACCGTTAGATTCATTTCAACATTTAAATTTATTTTCTCAAAATATGTTCGTCGCTTTGAGACCCTGACCTGTTCACTGACAAAATTCCGTGCTGCACGGAATTTTGTCAATGAACAAGTACGGCTCTGTGTTTGGTTTTAAATTTAAATGTTGAAGTGAATCCAACGGTTTTTGTGTGTTTTTAAATAGCTTATAAGCACCTTCCCCGCTGCAATTGTTATTTTGTTATTTATAGATCTTTTAAATATGTCTATGCATTTATATACTTTTAATGTATCATGCATATACTTCTTTAAATTCATCGCAAATCGGAGTCAAGTTTATGGATTAAATCACCTGGTCTTAAACTTCTTCATATCATACACACACAGAGACACAGACACACATACATACATACATACATACATACATATACATATATATATATATATATATGTATATATA
>NC_068998.1:23411380-23412075 GCF_001194135.2 Octopus bimaculoides | reverse complement strand
ATATATATATATATATATATATATAAGCAACAAGGATATTCAGAAGTAATGCAGTACGATTGTGTCGTGCAACTCCATTTAATTGAACAATGTAATCATTACATCAATTTAAAATGCAGAGCAATCCTTACCTGCACAAAGACATAGAATTTAATTATATTAGAACAGATGGACACACGTATAATTATACCTAAAATCTCAAAGAAATTATGGAGATAGACAAAGAATATGTTGCTTCAACTACAACATAAAAGTTGTTAAATAAAACGTCAAGAAGACTCTGCCTGTCACTGATTTTGTTTGTTTCTTTAGTTTTAATTTATAGACTAGTTTATCAAACCTTGTATATCTAAGGCTTGAAAGAATAAACGGCATTCTCTGTTAGTAGTGGTGAGAGAAGAGACAGAAATCATGGTTGGTATAGCCATAAAATCATGAAGTTTGGTAAAGGAAAACTTGATGTTCCCTGAGAACTAAGGTGGGGGCGTCCCCACTACCAGACCATTGATAATGAAACAGGAGAAGTGTTACGTGTAGTACTATAGTTAAATGTTTTAAAACAATGTTGATATATTGTATAAAGATAAAGTTTATAGCTATTCATAGGGTCATTAAGAAGAACATATATATATTTTTGAGTGTGCATAGACAGATATAGATATAAAAAAATTATATATATATATATATATATATAT
>NC_068998.1:23408116-23410393 GCF_001194135.2 Octopus bimaculoides | reverse complement strand
TATATATATATTTATATAGATAGATATATACATACATACACACACACACACACACACACACACATATATGTATGTATATGTATGTATGTATAAACACATGCATACATGCGAAGAAAAGTATGTATTTATATCATTTTGTATTGTTTTAGTCTCCTCAGCGATTGAGGTACTGTAATTTCTGGAACAAATTGATAAATCGTGATAAGGATACGTGTATAGGGATAATGTGAAAAGGATAGGAATTAGAGAGGTATAGTTTGTAAATAAGTAACTAATACAGTGTTTGTTCTGGGACAAGTATGTGAAAGTGACAATGCTGATATATAACTTGGAGTCCAAAATCAATTGTTTGCATATTGCAGTCAAACGGTAAAACCAGCAAAGACACAAAGCATTGATTTTGGTGGTAGTTGTTTACAGTTGTTTGAAATCTGGTCAAACAGTTATTCGTTTTCCCCTTTAGATGTACATGAAGGCGTCTTCATTAGTAGCTTATTTCTAAACAAAATATCGATTTAGAATTGCCCTTAAGCAGAATGCACGGGCTACTATTTTTTGAATACTGTTAACTGTTCAATAGTAATGTAATTTCTGGTACTAAAATATGTGTATTATGTTTAATGAATGACGTAGCAATGTTGTGACAGTTGCTTCGTAAACTCCTCTTTGCCATGCACGTGACAGTGTGTATGTGTTTTTATGGCCTCTAAGAATTAGTGCTTCTATATTTAATATTTAATATTATTAGTGTGTCAGACGAATATGTTTACAACATAAAAGATTTTACACAATATCAGTCATATTGTTTTGCATTATCAGGCGTTGCAACCGTAGGGTTTATTTTATGCCAGGCAGAGGAGTAACAAAATAAAAGAATCAGGGATCATTTAAGTGGATGCAATATTGATTAAGAATGGAAGATAAGGCAGGTGAGTTGTGTTTATAAAAATTATGAATGATGATAGAGAACCTTTTATAGCAGAATTGAAATGCATGAAAATATTTTAGTTGTTGAGAGAATTTTAAATGCAAAACGATGCACAAATCATAATTTGTTTCCTTACATTTTCAGTAAGCAGTAGTTAACTACGCTTACGTAAAGCAAACATTATTACTAACGTGTAAAATATCAGGTCAGTTAAAGTTCGTAAGATAATTTTGCTGATAGGTCACATAAGCAGATGTAGAAAAAGAGGTTTGTCATATATTAGATTTGGTGATGAGAAAGAATATTTCCATATTTTTAGGGGGTTATGTATTAATCATGATAAAGGTGTACGAGAACCCATTCACACAGGCGATTTCACTGAAGGAACCGTTCGATTTACTAAGGGCATAATGTGCGGTGAAGACATTATACGTGATCATAGACAAATAATTGAAAGCCAAGTTGCAAGAAAGAAAGATATATCAGATGGTTTAAGAGAAATGAAGACTAAGTTTAAGCCATATTTTATTGCTGGAATCCAAGTTAAAACGAAGGATTTGGAGGAAAATGGACTGTAATTATATGTGAATTGTACTCAAATACAGAAAACAAGGAGTAGGAGATGAATCTCTTTCGAAACTAAGAGACCTATCTCCGACACTACATATTATGGCCTCGAAGCTCTTCTTTGCATACGGTGTTTGCAATTCAATTATATGTACACCAGGACGAGTTAAATTTCTATATGCCTAGGACTCGCTTCTCTCTAAAAATCTATCCCAAATGTATGACATTTTCTTGCTTTTTATTCAGACATCAGTGATGCCTTTTTCTCAGACAGGCTTACAAATTCCTTGAAAATGTGGAATAAGATTACACAAAAGGTTGATGTTTTGCTGATAATATCTGCATTAATTGAAAGGGATCTTTATGTTTGGTTTAAAATACGATTACAGTACCTTGTTTTATTTGTCAACACAACTTGGCTGTAGGAGAGATATTGCACATAATTAGGTTTTCTGTCTATTCTTAATGTTAAATTAGATTTTAAGTGTATTCGTAAAGGTAGATATTAGTTCAAACTTAAAGATTGGAAGCGAAAACGAAACGAATTAAAGAAGGAAGTCCTATGAGGCGGCTGTATATAAGATAGGTTCAAAAGAACAGGGTGGCGACAAAGAAAGAAAGAAACCAAGACAAATAAAAACACTATTAGAACTTATTTATACAAAGAAAAATAATTGTTTCTTAAATGATTGATTGATACAATAAGGGAAATAAGAATTAGTGTCAGATAGTGAAATGATACTTAGAAATAAAATTTCAATAAAATGAAGTAAAGATATATA
>NC_068998.1:23400434-23403758 GCF_001194135.2 Octopus bimaculoides | reverse complement strand
AAAGGCAAAGCATTTGGTTCTATTTGTGTGTTTGTCGATGGTGTTGTGGTGTGTGGTGTGTGTGGTGTGTGTGTTGTTGGGGAATTGGGAGTAGTATTGGTCTTTTCTTCGTTCTCAGTGGTTGTCTTCTTGGCTGTTGTTCTTGGTGTTGGTGTTGGTCTGTCTTTAGTTGTTGGTGGTGGTGTTGTTTCTGTTTTTGACTCAGGTGGTGGTGTTGTTTGGTTGGGTTGGTTTGTTCGTTGTTGCCGTTCTTTCGTTTTCGCATATAGCTGCTTGATCAATTGTTTTGGGGTTGTTTTTGATCTTTTTCTTTTACTTCCTGTGGCTATTTGCCATTCTGTAGAACTTTCATCGTTAGACGAAAGATAGATAGATACATAGATAGATAGATAGATAGACAGACAGACAGACATACAGTTAGATAGATAGATAGATAGATACATACATACATACATAGATAGATAGATAGATAGATAGATAGATAGATAGATAGATAGATAGATAGATAGATGGACATATGTAGATAGACAAAGAGTTTTTGAGGAGAAAGAGAAAAAAATTAAAGTTCATATTTTTAATATTCTGTATTTAGAATATTTATAGTAGTGTTTATATTGCAAACCTCACGAGCAAAGTAAGCTCTGTGTGTATGTGTGTGTATGTATGTGTGTGTGTATGTGTGTGTGTGTGTGTGTGTGTGTGTGTGTGTGTGTGTGTGTGTGTGTGTGTGTGTGTGTGTGTGTGTGTGTGTGTGTGTGTGTGTGTGTGTGTGTGTGCAGAAAGAGAGAGAGAGAGAGAAAATATGAGGGGTTCCAAGATTACAGCTGACGCTGGATCTAGGGATCCGTTGTTGCCTACATATATTCTATTAGAAGAAAAATCAAAACCAAGGCAGAACGAGTATCTGAAGTCATTTAGAATAATTTAATAAAGATAATATGATTTTGAAGTCTTACAGCCGTTTCTGTGATAACCCAAATATTTGGCTATCATGTCCGTGCACCAGAGACAAGGTATGAATATTTTATACGAGTAAAATTAGTTACATATTTATATATATATAACTGTAGCTGCGTACATCATTATCATCTCTGTTAATTCATGGGTTCATGAGGTGTGTCAACGAAACCGAACGTTTCTGTTCTGCATGTATATATCAACAAATATATATAAATAAATGATAGAGAGGGAAAATGGAATAAAGGGCAAACTTCATTGCTCAGAGCGATCATTTCGACGCATCCTCGCGGCTTCGGAACGGTACAACTAGTTTTGGTGCATACCCCGATGAAGAAGCGTCTCGCCAATTGAAGTGCTTGACCAGCCTTCTACTAGGAACATGTGAATGTCCCTTGTAGTGTGTCTGCAGAACATGTTTATCGCTTGCTGCTATCAGGCGTCATCTGGAGAAGTGCACTTCTGTTACTGGATGTAGGTATGGAATTCCTCAATACAAATCTTCCGTATTAATCATTTAGAATATATATATGTATATATGCAAATATACATACATAAATATGTATGTATATACACGGAATTATATAATCTTTTCTACATTAAGCATTATGCCCGAAGTTTTTGGGGAGTGGGGCCTGTCGATTAGATCGACCCCCAAAGCGCAACTGGCACTTAATTTATCCACCCGGAAAGGACGAATAGCAAAATCGACCTCGGTAGAATTTGAACTCAGAACATAAAGACAGACGAAATGCCGCTAAGCATTTCGCCCGGCGTGCTAACGTTTCTGCCAGCTCGCCTCCTTACAGACAATTCTAATATAATATACATGTATTTGTCTATATCACACGCACAAACACACACACACACACACACACACAGACACAGAGAGAGCACACTCACATATATATAATTATATATATCTGCATATAAATACTTATACATACATGCATACAGACAAGTATATATTTATACAATCGCACATGTCGGTATATGCGTGTTTGAGTGAAAAACCAGATGGACGTGAGAAAATTTGACTTTCCTTTTGATAATCAGATTTAAGGAATGATATTATGCTATAATATCAGGAAATTTGTTAATGCTTTTGCGGCAGTTTTGTACATATCTGTCTTTTTATTTTTTCATCTCACTACACTAGCGATACTATTTTATTTCAGAATAGAACACTAATAACGATAAGCAGATGTGAACAAAGAATGAAACAGAATAGTAACAAGCAAAAATATAGCGCATATGATAAAATATATAACAACAATATATATTGCGATTAAAACAACTGAGCTAACAACTGTAGCAACGGCAAACTGAAGGATAATGAAAAGCAAAAATATATAAATAGATTACAGAAAAGACAAAACCACAAACAATAATGAATATATCATAAACGGTGGTAAAGTATTAGCAAAATAATAAAGAAAACTCTTAAAAGAGAAACAACTGCGAATAGAAGAACGATAACAGAGTTAACAAGAAGGAAAAATTCAACAGTGACAATAATAATAATAATAATAATAATAATAATAATAATAATAATAATAATAATAATAATAGTAATACAAGATATAGCAAGAAAACAAAATCACAAGAACAACAATGTAGCACATGTATATAAAATGCATGGAAAATGAAATAGCCAAGTAAAAAAAAATATAACAAAAATTGGAAAATAACTAAAATTAATACAATAAATTATATGGAAAAAAGAGGATAAGACAATAGAAAGTGAAACAAATGTATCATTCACATATTACCTCTCACAGAGACTGTCTATATTTCCCTCTCACTATCTCTCTAGCAATCTGCACCACGCCACTCTTAAAAGCTGAAAAATTATTGATAGAAATTATTTTCGTGTAGTTTTATCTCGTCTACAATACGAATAATTTTATGCGGATTTAAATTTCGTTGTTGTTGTATTGTATCGCTTCGTTGTTTTATTTCAAATTTATTGTCTATTGATTTCTTAGTAATTACATATCGACCAGTAGTTCAGTGTTAATTAAACTTTTAGTAATCTTCTTCCCATGAATTTTTTTCTTCAATTTTAATTACATTTATATAGCATTAAGAAACGCATACGTGCGCATACAAATTGAGGTTATAGATACAGGCTCACATATTTGCACTCAAACATACTTCCACACATACATATACACCCACACAAATTCATACACGTTTTAAATATATTTATATACACACACCACAGATGCACACGCAAACACAGCTATACAAATCTGTATGTATTTATCAATAATCGTGCAAAATACATATCAGTGTATATACATACATACATACATATATACATATATAAATATATATATATTATATATATATATATATATATAT
>NC_068998.1:23396780-23399869 GCF_001194135.2 Octopus bimaculoides | reverse complement strand
ATATATATATATATATATATATACATGTGTATATATATATAAATATATGCGTATATTTTTATGTATATACATACATATTGAAGTGTTGGGCTGAAGGTGGTGCATGAATATTCGTTTATATATGGGGAACACATGCATTTTCAGGTATCAAAGAGACAGTCATACACAAACGCACAATAACATTGAAACTCTTGGGAAGTACATATGAATTGGACGTGTCACATATTAAAATATCACCTCCGGAACTTGGGAACAAAAAGATATAGTTATAATGTTTGAAATTTGCACAGAAATAGAGCATGTTGAACGTCATATTTCATAGCATGAATATATGTGTGCGCGTATGTGTGTGTGTGTGTTTGTATGTGGATACGGGTGTGTCGTTGTGTTTCTGCACATATATGCGTGCTATTTGTAGCGTTTGTGTTCTACCAGGAACCTATATATGAACGTACGCATGTGTACGTCCTAGTGTGTTCTTATTCGCAGATGGATTCTCGAAAGGAAACTAGAGCTTATAAAATAAATTTTAAACAAAGCGGAATACACATTAAGCCAACTGAATTAAGCATAAAAATGTATTATTTTCGAGTAATTTGTAGTCATTAATGGAAACTGCGACATATTTCTTTCCCTCTCCATCCGGTAATCATTGGCATCATGATCATCATCATCCTCATCAACAACAATATTTCCTCCTCAACACTTCGTCATCATAACCTCATCTTAATCAACCTCCTCCTCCCCTCCTTCACATCATCATCACATTCTACCTTTTCATCATTTTTGTTTGCGTTATGTTTCGTGCAACCTAATATGAGATTTGTCTTTGTTGCTAACTCCATCGTTATCATAACCAACTACATCTATTCCCAAATTAATTTGTGCACTGAAGCTTGAAGGTACAGGAAACGACCGTCGGATCTATGTGGCCGAGATCCACCACAACAAGAATAAAATAGTATTTGATTTATGGTGGACTAGATCGGTATGCTTTTTCTGACTGCAAGCAGACAAGAATATTTTGGCAGCACTTAAAGCAGCTATTTGTGACCTATCTTGTTTTGAAGCCTATCTAGTTTGACTCAGCAATCGGAGAAAGAATTGAAGTGCTGAATTTGATGATGTGCCGAGCCACTCTGTAATGTGCATGTCTCACATACACACATACGCACGCGGACATATGTATATATAGTGCGTCCATCAATTACCATTACAGTTTGAAAAATTCAGGAAAAAAAAATACAACAAAGACAAGCAAAACTATTAACTCAAGAGAATTCATTGGAATAATTAAGCAACCAAATCCGAATTGAGGATTGAGTTTTCGAAAGTTTATTAATACAAATTTCCGAAATGAATGGAATGGAAGAGGCGGCGCACTTCCCTAGACGTCTGTTTCACCAGATACAGCAACACTAAACTTTTTCTTGTGGTGCTTCTTTTAAGACAGATGTTATTGTACAAAAGTTGAAGATATCTCATCTAGAGGATAAATTATGTTAAGTAATATACAATACACATGAGCAGATACTACAACGCACAAGTTCAGAAGTCAAGCATCGTCTACATGTATTGCGATCAGTAAATGGGTGCTACATAGAAATGGACTGATAATTCTAATAAAATTTTATTGGTTTGATTAGGTTTTCCAATAACTTCTGATGAGTTATCCTTAATTTTCCTTTTCTTCTTCAGTTTTTCAAATTACAAATTGAATTAATGAATATATATTTGAGTGTATGGATATAGGTATCTATATAGGTTTATGCGTAGGTGTATGAAAGTCTGTGAGCATTTAAAGAATGCCAGCTAAAAATACAGAATTTTAATTATGAATATACATTGGTGTCGTCCTGATAGAACTTAAATTAGAAATGTTTGCTAAGTGCTTTGTTAATGAGTGATTTTTCTAAGGAAATTACTCGAGGTAATTTTGCATTCCCTTTAAATCTCACTATTTACACATATTTCTTTAACAACATGAAATATATTCTCTTACGTCTTCGGGAAGTCCTATATATTGTACGATTTTACAAATTCTATTTTCGATTCATTATAATTCTTGTAATTTCAGAAGTTATGACCGCGCTGATTTTTGTTGTAGATATTATTGCTGTTTGTGTCACATTCTCATAATATAGAACCCAGGTAATTCCCGGCAACATTATCTATAAGGAAACGTCATTAACTGTTATGGTTGTATACACAAACACACACGCACACACACACACACATACATATATATATATGACGTTATCGTGTGTCTCCACTTTTCTAAAATATGTAGGGTGACTCTTAACTAGGAATTATATCTGCTGTGCATATGCACATAATGATTTCTGCAGCAGCTCATAATAAATTGGAAATTTCTGCACTTTAGGACTATAAGATACCGAAAATTGTGCATAGCTTATGTGCTCTGCGACGCTGAAACGAGTCTATTGCATTTGAAAATATTTCGTTTGAGAAACTATGGATCAACTATGAAAACTACTAAGGTAATATATTATTAACAAAACGTTTATTTTTGATTGTATTGAAATTCTTCAGTAAATGTATCTAGAAATATTAATGGGGAAATTTTCTTCTCATTTAAATGCACAACTGTGAACTGAATATTCCTTGGTGTTGGGTGTGGGAATCGAAGAGACTAGTTCTAGTTATATAGAATATATAATCATACATCTATTCCTCTGCCATCTTGTATTCAATTTATCCAGTATATGGAATTCGATATAAAGTTTCATTATTAAGAGATGAGTATGTCTAGAGGGGAATTTGGATTCTGTTTTTATAAAGTAGTGAGGATATTTATGTAACTTAACAACTCATGGATCATACATACATACACACGTGCGCAGACGCACACACTCAGACTCACAAACACATATAAATATATAAAGATAGACAGAAAGGAGTGGTTGTGCGGTAAGTAGCTTGCTTACCAACCACACGGTTCTGGGTTCAGTCCTACTGTGTGGCAACTTGAGCGAGTGTCTTCTTCTATAGCTTCTAGTCAACCAAAGCCATGTAGGTGGGTTTGGTAGACAGAAACTGAAAAAAGCCCGTCCTATATATATATATAT
>NC_068998.1:23386530-23396410 GCF_001194135.2 Octopus bimaculoides | reverse complement strand
TATATATATATGTATGTATATATATATATATGTACAGAGAGAGAGAGAGAGAGAGAGAGAGAGAGAGAGAGATACACATATATATATATATGTCTGTGTGTGTGTGTGTGAGTGTGTGAGTGTGTGTGTGTGTATGTGTGGTCGCGCGCGTGTGTTTGTGTGTGTGTGTTCCCCACCAACGCTTGACAATCGATGCTGGTGTATTTAAGACCCGCAACGTAGCGGTTCGAAAAAAGGGCCGATACAATACGTACTAGGTTTACAAAGAATAAGTCCTGGGGTCGATTTGTTCGAGTAAAGGCCGTGCTCCAGCATGGCGCCAGTGGAGGGACAGATAGACAGACAGAAAGACAAACAGATACACAGACAGATAGATAGATAGATAGATAGATAGATAGATAGATAGATAGATAGATAGATAGATAGATAGATAGATAAATAGATAGATAGATACATTGATAGATAGATAGATAGATAGATAGATAGATAGATAGATAGATAGATATATATATAGATATATAGATAGATAACATGCTCATGGTTAGCGTTAGGGTTAACCAAAAATAAACCATAAAAATCCATAGTTTGTGGGTGATAATCTATTCAGTGTAATGTTTGCTATATGAGGATTCATAAAAACAAGAAAAAAAAAACTAAATTTAAATATATCTTGTAAGTGATAAATATTTGATATAGACTGTCTAAAGAGGAGCCACTAATAGTTTTCATCCTGTAAAGATGAAACAATTTCGCAGATTTATATAACATGCCATCTGTTCCCAAGCAATCTTTCAGGTTCAGTGCATACACTTAAGCTTCTTGAAAACTAGTATGCTGATCTCTGAGAAAACCATGGGAAGACAAGTAAACCACGAAGACGTTTGATGCAAAAATTGGATCGAGAAGAAATAGATGTAAGAAAAATGCAACATTTGTCTTATTCGTCTGTAGAAATTTTAATCCGTGTAACTGGAGTAGAATAATATAATGCAGCGTAAACCAGCCCAAAGTTTTTTGAGATAGTTAATCAGTTCGGAGAGGAGAGTGTGACCTATTTCAACAAAAGATTGCTGTCTGCACTCTTGCATTTGCTAGAAATTAATGACCTGAAATGAAGTAGTATGGTGGGATTAGTGGGTCTAAAGAATTTGACCTATATTCAAGCCACGGATACCTTTCATTACTTTGATCCATTTATATACGGTATAGATTTCTCCAAGATTTTCCCCCTGATTGGATGTGGATGGCATTTGGTCCTCAGATTTCATTAATAGCTAGCCAACTAGTGGCTTTATTTTTCTCAATGTGAAGGGAATAAGACCGGTTGTTTGCATTACAACTATTAAAATTCCCTTCACATAACCGGTGTAATTTTTTCTTTCTTATTACGTTGCCTGGTGTGACTTGCAAGTAATACTAACCTTTATATTAGAACAGTAGGTGTGTGGAAATTTTGTTATCGAAAGTGCATTAAAAATCTTTATGCACTAGTGGTTTTCTAGGTTTTGCTTATTTATTGATACTTATTTAATAATGACAAGATATTCTTGCTTATGTTCGTTTTAACAGTGAAGGGGATAATGAGAACGAATCACATTATTTTCCTAAGTCTATTTTCAACTTTTATATTTTAACTGAAGTATCATATGATACCCTTAGCACCATTATTAGCTAGCGCATTATTATTGTAGGGATGGCTTCATAAAATATGTTTTATCTATATGTTACATCCAATGTCATATTACTTTTATTAGCAATCAAAGTTTTCAACACTAAAGCTTGTGACAGAACTCTTTATGTATATCGGTTTCTCGTTTGGTTATGATAGTATGATAAATTTTATATATGCGTGAGTTTAAATCCGTGGAAATATCTAAGAAATCAAAGTTGAATGGAGTAGACGATAGAGAAATATGTCTCTGGTTTCCTCATTTCTTTTATTATAGGCCAGCCTCCTGGTTTTGAAATAAGAATAACGGTACGCACTGAGCCTTAAATATTGCTCGAAAAATGTGGCATTTTATATAAATCTCCTCAGCATACAAATGTTCGTAGATCTTTTGTAATTTATATATATATATATATATATATATATATATAATTGTGTCTGGGCAGAGTCATTATTCAAAACACCCACCTGTTCAATCCACTCATTTACTTATTAATTTTTGCTTTAAATTATTGTGGTGTATTGCACTTTTTCAATAGTCATTCACTCTGTCCTTTATCAGAGCTGCCTTCTTTTTGTTTGTTTCTTTGTGCGGATGTGTGAGCATCAGTGGCCATGTGTATACACATATGTATGTGCGTGAATGCCTTTTATAGAGAAAACCTTACATATCACATAGGTGTATATTAAATTTATAAAAATGAGTAGGAAATGGAGATATAGAATTGTCAATTCAAAAATAAAAAAATTACTAATATAATATTATATTATAGTATGTTCTTATGATAAGATAATATAACAAATAATAAGTATTAAATACAAATTACATACAATAGTTTCTATTCTTACCCATAATGAAATATAAAATTCCATTATTTGTAGCAAAGAATCTCTTCAGTGTAATGCTTTTAATCTATGAGGATTCACGGATACAAGAAAAGACTGAATTTAAATACTTTATGTCTTCAAACCTGAGCGACATTAATCAAAAACAAAAACAAAGATAAGAGTTAAAATATAAAAATAAACTAATATAACGATCATAACATATAGAATTTAATATTTTATTTTAAATATATCTTAGCGCATTAGTTTTAATTTTAATGCAAGGAACAATATTTAAAATAATATTCTTAAAAAACCTTGGCGAAAGAAGAAATATCCCATTGATTCATTCATAGCATTAAAAATACAAGTTATTATAATGACAATACGCTATTTATCTATGGGTAAATAAAATAATCCAAAATATTTTATCATCCCAAATCAAATAGCAAATTATATTATGCATTTCATTAAGTATTTATAATATTCATTACTAAATATCAAAGATTAATAATTAAGAATTACGTAATTTATATAAGAAAGATTCTAAAAAACATTATTATAACATTATTATCGTCGAAATTAAGTAAACGCTGAATTAAACTGTTATCAAAAAAATAATTTACCGATATCCAAACTAAGGAAAATTGCAAAAATTAAAATTGACATCTCTAAGTTTATAGAGGAAAAATCTCATCCTAATGGTTATATGCATTTATATTTACGGACAAATAGAAAGGATACGATTTCAGAAAAGGAATTTTAAAAGTATGTACAATAAATATTATTTATGCAAGAATATTCCTATCTATATTAATTAATACATAAATAAATTGAAAAAAATATTTTTTCCAAGGGAAATAATTCATTTTAAATCAATATTTATTTTGATTTCATGCATTCATAATATAATACTAGAAATATAAATATGAAATAGGCTCTATTTCAAAATTTAATTCAAATTAATATAATTACATTTAAGATCATTCAATATATATTAACATAACTCAAAACTTCCTAATGACTTCGATATCATTATCATAATTTCTCTTTTCATGGATTAAAATTACTGAGGTTATTAGAGAAATATAAAAATATCGTAATCCTCGTAATATGCACAAATGCATATATATAATACCTATACACACATACATGCATACATAGATACGTATACACATATATACACACATAAACACATGCATAGAAACATACAAATATATAAAAAAATTATAGATAATTAACAAAACACAGATATCAATATATATACATATATATATACTCCAATTTCTCTCTCTCCTCCTCTCTCCTCCTCTCCCTCCTCTCTCTCCACTCACTCTCTGCGTTTTTTAACCTCACCATCAGAACACTAACCTTATACTAAAGTTTTATTTTTAACTCTCCAACTCTACCTTCAATTAACGTTTTGAACCACGTATTAATTATTACGTTCCTCTTACGTTATTTGCTAGACGTTTCTCCTTCCCGCTTTTGTTCATACTCTTTCTGTTTCACACTTCGATTTATGCTCTTTTTCTTTCTCTTGTTTCTTGCTCCTCTCTATCCCTTCGACTAATCAATAATCACGTGAAAACGTTACACATTCCCCCTACCTCGCGGCGCGAACGCTTTCCTCTCCCTCTTTTTCTCTCGCCATCTTTTAATTTCTCCCTGTTTTCGTTCTCCCTCTTTTTTTCTAATCACATGAAAAAGCTACCGACGGGTTAAGTAACGCAAGGACAAGCAGAATTATCAAACTATTAACGCAAAACGTTTCTTCGACTGTATATACTTTTACATTTCGTTGAAGATAGTGATTAATAACATCTTCTGCTGCTCATAATGGGACCTGTTAGATTAGATTAGCTTGCGGTTGTTTAGTAGCGAACTTTTATTTGTTCGCTCAAATGCTGAAACATATTATCAATACGATATTTATTGTGAAGTGACACCATCTTTGCTTGAATTGTAGAGTTGTTTCACATTGTTTCATATTCATTCTTGCTTCCGAAATGCGATCTCCATTGTGTAAAACCAGAATCTATTACTGTAATAGCATGCTCATGGAGTTCTCTTTATATCAATTCGTCGTTAATAAAACTTCCTTTTGTGACATGTAATATGAAGAGCATCAACATAATCGTTCTGATGTTCAAGTACAGGAAATATGCCGAGATTATCAAGGTTTCTGTCGCAATTCTTTCTTTTCTTCTCTTTCAGTTAAAGAAACACACACATTATCATTTGTTTACTAAACTGCATCGTTTAGAAAGTAAAGTTAATTGTTATGCACTATTGAATGATATTTTCAAGTGCAAATAATTCACATCATATGTTTCCAGCATATCTTCATTGCCTTTAAATGATCCATAATGATTATTGTTAAATTCTAAGAATCATCTATGGAAGTGCATTGTCCTTCAGTATTGATTCTTATTCAACTATATCATCAGACCACATATCTAAAATGGCGAGCATTTGACGTATATTTTAATTATGGCAATATCTTCGAATGGTCTTCTACTCTGGCAATCCCCATATCAATTTTCTTATAATCTTCCCTGAGAAACAGCGCCTACCTAATGGCTCAGGATTATTTTTCGCAGTTTTCAGTGAGTAGTCCATGGTTCAAAAAGCTTTGCTGGACATCGCAAAGTCATCATTAATGACGTTTGTATCATAGATGTCGAATTTTGTATAATGTATTTTGGAAGACAGAGACCAGGGCATGCTGTTCACTATTTTTCAGTAGATTTGTTGCTCTCTTTGTGCATGTTAATAGAGGTACTTTCATAGATTTTGTTACAGAAGTAACATTTAATTATGATTTATAAATGTTTAGCAGGTCCTATATGACTACCCAAGAACAAAACGATCTCCTAACCTCTCATCCTTAATAGCGAACAGAGTCAAAACTTTTTGTTTCGCTGTAGCAGCCATGCAAAAGTTCTAGTGAAATGTACAAGTATTGGCTCCAGCTATATTTCCCGCCTTGTGTCAGTAGTTTCCTACTAGATATTAATAATACAGTATGTGTTGATGAGGTTATTTCCATCTATCTACCTCGACGTTATCTAGAGCTATGTTTTGAGCCTTTATTATTCCTTCTATATGTCACTCGCATTTATATGCAGCAATAATCACGTTCTAATATTTTACCTTCAGCTATAATTAGAAGAAATTCATTCTTTCGTATGCCCTACGTTCAAAAATACGTCATCATTTTGTATCCCGAATTTCGACTTCTCATCATTCTCTCGCATCACATACCTAGAAAAATAACGTTATTTCTCAAACGGTGTCATCAAAAACTCCTCTCTAGATTCATATCTCATTCTGTTAAGAATCCAGTATACTCCCCAGTTACTACTAGATTATCTTTTATTCAATTGTAATGAATGTTGATATGATATTTCCAAAAAATTAATTGCTATTAACACTAATTCCAAATTTGCATATATACTACAATATTGATAATTGGTACCGTTGATAGTACGTGGCTCAGTAGGCACAGCTATAAAGAGATATGCCTGTTGCTTTGAATCTCAGTCATTCGTGTGCATATTAGATGTCCTAATATAGATCTATCCTGTACAATTAAATAGCATATACTATTTTTTACGGAGTATTACTTTATGACTGGGTTATTGGCATGGATAATTCTTTGAAGTTGATATTACGACTAGTGGTCTGGGAATTAATTTCTGTTGATATAAGTAATACTGAACGAACTCACCGAAGTGGTCGTTAGATATTTCTTTCAAGGCAAGAGTTGTTAACGATTCGATCGGTTTGAATTCAATGATCTACGGAGCTGGTAATGATCGTGCATTGCACTAGGTTCATGGTTCAATAGTGATATACTGGACATTCACTTTAATTTTTCTCCTACTTTACAGTTTCAACATTGTCGACGGAGACAGTAAATTTCATTGCAGCATTCGTCTATATTCTCTTATATTCATTTATTGTGTTTGATTTGCTCCTTGACTGCAGTAGATATTTTCATAATCTGCAAATTTCTCCTACACATTACACCTTTTTCTTCTCTCTCTTCTGGTGATAAATGTTATCTGCAATCTACAATCCTTCTGTCTCTATACATTAGCATGTATATTCGTTAGTGTGTATACACATCCACTCGTATACATATGCGCACTTGCCTGCGTGCGTCTGCATGCATGTACACAAACACATACATATGCTCACTCACTCACACACACAAACACACATATATATGTAAGCATATATTTACATATATGTATACATACGTACACAAACGTACATATATATATATACATATATGTATATATGTGTGTATGGATGTGTGCATGTACACATATGCACGCGTACACACATGCATAAATACACACACACACAGACATAAGCACAGACACATATATACATATATACTTGCACATGTACACATCACGCTGCCCATTCATACTTCCCTTCCAAACCCACCACCAATTTTCTGTCCACTACTGTGTCGATTTCCTGTTCACATTTTTTTTTTCCAATTAATTGTTGTCGATGAAATACCATCATCAAACTGTGACACCACGTGACCTTTCTCAACCAATCGCAAGCCACCTTCCGGAAATAACAATTGACTTTTTGCAACTGATCTCTTACTCAAATGTCCAATGGCTCAGGAATAATATCACGCTTTGAAACATAAAGCACCAAGGAATCTGAATGAAACTGTTTTAATCCATATATGCATACATATATACAAACGCACACACGCACACACACACACACACACACACACACATACACACACACACACACACACACACACACAAACAAGCACATACACACACGCTCACACACTCATGTATTTAGAGAGAGAGAGACTACAGGGTGATGCAAAAAGTGAAACGAGAAAACACTTGTCTTCTCGTAAATAAAAAGGGAAAAGTGAATTAAGAAAACAAATAAAACATCCTTTACCGTCGAAAGCATAATTAATCTCGTTGACGTATAAAATCTTACGGTGAAGAATTCAAATCCTGTGAGACATCTGCTCAATCCCGAGAAAGTGTTTTTCTGTAGTTCGACAAAATAAATTTGCCATGAAATTTTTAGATCTGTGTAGTATACGTATTTTATCAACTCTGCTTTATTTGCTGCCGTTTATATGTAGAATAAAATTCACCACAATCCTCCACTTAACTGTATGCGATGTGTAGTTGCTATTCAAATAACATACATAACTAACAAATGATTGTAGATCTGTTAGAAAAAAAACTAGGTTATTTATAACAACTTTTAAAGTGCTTTCGCATACATGAACGTAAATTTTCTTTTCAAAAACGTTATCTAAGAGCAATGCTGTAAATCTTCTGCCACATAAATGCTACAGTTTATATATATATGTGTGTGTGTGTGTGTGTGTCTGTGTATGTATGTGTGCGCGTGTGAGTGTGTGTACTTATGTACACGTGAATATATGTAACATCCATGTGTGTGTGTATGTGTTTGTGTGTCTGTGTTTGTTCCCCCAACATCGCTTCACAACTGATGCTGGTGTGTTTACGTCCACGTAACTTGGCGGTTCGGCAAAACAGGCCGATAGAATAAGTACTAGGCTTACAAATAATAGGTCCGGGGGCGATTTGCTCGACTAAAGGCGGTGCTCCAGCATAGCCACAGTCAAATGATTGACACAAGGAAAAGAATAAAGAGTATACATTTTACTGAGACTGCAAAGTTACCACGGAACTGTTACTGAGTTTCATGGTCCTGCTCGTCGGATAGTTGTAATGAATACTGAATTAAAAACGAGATAAATGTAATATAATGTTATGTGATATAATTCCAATATACAAATAAACATTTAAATTTGATTGCGTGAAGGTGTTCAAATATAACGGTGTAGTTTAAGTTACAAGATGGGTGGCAGTGGTTTGTGAAAACTATACACATTTGTGTGTGTGTGTGTGCATGCGCACGCCCGTATATTTATATAGATAAATAATTTTTTTATATATTACCGCCTGTATGCAGGAGTGTGTGAATATATATACCTACACAGGGCATCTTTTATATTATTTCTCTTATCATTTTGGTACCTTCTTTTCAGTTGTATTACAATACAATGGTAGTATTAATCACATATGAATTTCCAAAACCACTCCATGCCCTACATCTATACAAATGGGGAAATTGCTTTTTTAAACTACACCCCTATCGGCCCGAGTAGATTTTGTTAATAGAGGAGTCAAATTTTGCTTATCTTATTTGTACTCTCTTTAAATTGGTAATTGTATGATTTATTTGTCTTAGCGACTTCAAGCTAGAGGTAGAAAAATACTCGAAAATAAGGAACACTGAAGATGTATATATAATTTTCAATTTACATAATAATCATTCGTTCAGTCTTTTGAAACAAGCGTAGTAAATAACCATTCTTTCCATACCCTTCATGCCCAGATTATTATTACATAATCAGCAATATTTATATATATATATATATTGGAGTTGTGTACTGGCGGACATCTTACTGGAATTTCTGCTTATTTTAAATATGAACGAAGTGCATTGCATGCATCATGAATATTATTGCTCGATTTTCTTCTTCCTCGTTTATGCTTGAAGCTAATCAAGTGTCTGTGCCACGACTATTTTGGATCTCTCTACGTTATTATATAAAAATGCATAGATACACACACATATTTATATTTGTGCATGTATGTATCTGTCTACAAACAAACATGCATATATTTTATTCAGATATATGAATTTATACGTTAGTGTATAATATTTGTGTGTGAATTTTAACATATTCAAATAACCATTAGTGTTCCGATGGCTTTCTTTATTTCTTCATTTTACTTTTGATTTATCTCTATACAAAACTGAAATATCTGAATTTATATATTTGCTTTCTATATATTTTCCAGTATTTGTTTCTCTTTGAAGAAAGTATAGATCTCTTTTATGGCAGACTTCTAAGCTGTGCTTTATATGATGTGTCATGCTATTAATTCAACAGATAACTCCACGAAATGCCAAAACCTATTTTTCTTCGGCATTTACCATCAATAATTATGTATGACATTTAATTTTTTCTTTCTGAAAAATTGGTTAGTTCTCTGAATGTGATTAAATGTTCATAAAACTTACTTGCAGGCAATTATTATAAATTATTTCACATCACGCCTGTACTGAAGTGCATGTGCGTATGTGTACCTGTGTGCGTGTATGTGTGCCTATGCGCGTGCGTGTGCGTGTGTGTATGGCTGTGCATGTGTGTATGTGTTTGTGTTTGTTTGCATGTGTATAAACATTTTTATCTATATATATATACTTTGGTGTGTCTATATGAATATATGTATCTATCTATCTTTCTTTCTCCCTCTCTCTCTCTATCTTTGTATATAT
>NC_068998.1:23384444-23385752 GCF_001194135.2 Octopus bimaculoides | reverse complement strand
CCACACATTTATGCATATATTTTGCATATTTATGACATAAGGAATGCACAAGTGGAAATAAATTTGCGCTCAACAGTAAGTCTATATCATCTACATTGGAAAAGAATAATATCAGACAAGAAGCCGAGTTTTGTTTTTGATCAAGGGAATATTTTGTAGATTAAGCACATATTTTTTCTTATATTTTTGCAGGTAAAGATGAAGAAATGCGCGAAATATTATATGAATCTATAAAAAGATCACCGAAATGTTCACTACGGAGTGTAATTAGGGGGTTGATAGTATTTCATGCTGGGTATTGATTAGATATTGCAATAAAATGTCATTTTACTTTCTCTTGCATCACTGAATATAAACAAAAATTATAAAACTGCAGAAAGTTTTTGCCTCCAGTCTGATGACCGAACAGCGCCTTGTCTTTTGTATTCTTTGTTTTATTGCATGGATAAGAAAAAAAACAACATTCTGATAGTGTCCAAAACTAAACGATCAGTTTACATATAGCATATATATATATAGATGTGTAGGTATATTTATATTTATATATGTGTGTGTGTTTCTGTGTCTGTGAGAGTATGTGTGCATCTGTGTGTATGTATATACACGAAGGAGTACACAAAAGAAACCAGATTTTTGCAACGTTGCTTTATTCACTAATTTTTACATGTTTACACTTTTATTGCCTTCAAAATATTTTCCATTTGGAACAATATATCGGTCCACAGGCGTTTTCTACAGTCCAAAGCGGTGCTAGAACTCTTGCAAAGTGATGCATTTTAAAGCCTCCCTCCTGTTTTTCTTCAAATCTTGCACATTTGCCAATTCTATAGCCTCAGTACAAAGGTCCAGATCAACTTACAACTGTTCTTTCAGTTCGTGACAAGCATTCAGCTGTTATTACTTTTGATCTTCATTAGCTAGCGAGGCACACATTTTGCTGAGACACTTTTCATTCGCAATTCCTCGCACAAAATTCATTAGCAAGAACTCAATAACACAACAGTCATATCAACAACTTCGTCATGTTTCAGTAACAATGTTCCAGTAGCAGTTCCCGAATTTTAATAATGTTTTCAATTGTTCGGGAGATCGAAAGTTGTCCAGAATGAGGTTGGTCGTCATGAGGGAATACAACACATAAATTTGTGTTTTGTTCATGGCAGCATCCTCGTGAGATGTTTGAATCTTGACAACTGTTTCAGTCACCATTTTGCCAGGAGAAAGCAACATTTCATGGAAGCATGTTTTTTCTTCGTTTCAGCCATCATAAAAAGCGACGAGAAAGGGAGAAGCACTGACAAACAAAGA
>NC_068998.1:23380893-23381932 GCF_001194135.2 Octopus bimaculoides | reverse complement strand
AAGATAAACAACAGGATATCAAGAAATGATGCAGTACGACCGATTCTAGTGGCTCCATTTATTTGAACAATATAGTCATTACATAAATTTAAATGCAGTGCTATCATCAACTGCACAAATAAATAAAATTTTAAAATATTAATTGGACACATTAATATAAATTTTTCTCATACTTCTTTACAAGCTATGACCGCAGTGGGTTTCATGGCATTCCTGGAAGTGTAGTCTATTCTTCGCTACAGTAGCGACAGCATGAATTCCTTCCATCACCTTACTCTCTTAAATTATTTGAGAAAAATTATATTAATGAGTTCAATTGGTTAACATTCTAGTTATTTGTGTAGCTGATGATAGCACTGTATTATGTCATGTAGAATATATCTACTTTGTTTCGGAAAGTGTTTTAGGAGGGGTGAGGAAGTTTTTGGAAAATTCACCAGAGTCCAATTCAATTCGCTTTACTTTCAGGAAAATTGATAGATTTTAATGAAATTGTCTACAAATATACCTCGGAATATGCAGATTCCAAGCATATAGGAAGTTCTGGGGGAAAACAATTGGGGGTTATTTGTGAGAACTGTTCCCAACTCGAGGGTTGTTTTGGAACAAGTTATCCATAATCGTTACATTTTCTCTGGCTTGAGCTTCCATAGATTTCTACTGAAGCAACAGGCAGTCAAGGCAAACGAAATCCTCGGCAGAAAACTCATGCTAAAGATAACAGCTAAATGTCTGATACACAGATATATGTTAAGACGACTTATCTGTTGTATACGATTTTGTCTTCACTTGAAGTAAATTCCCAGGTAAACCGTCCTAACAGAAAGGCAGAAGACACTAGAAGCAAAATTAACGAATATACACGCACAGTTAAATATGGAAGTGTAAATTACAATCTGTTGCACAATCTCTATAAAACATCATATTGAATCGAATATTTCCCCGTTTGAATCATTTTCATTATATATCTGTGTGTGTGTGTGTGTGTGTGTGTGTGAGAGAGAGAGAGAGAGAGAGAGAGAGAGAGAGAGAGAGAGAG
>NC_068998.1:23376235-23379494 GCF_001194135.2 Octopus bimaculoides | reverse complement strand
AGAATCTACATGATATAACACATATTCGTAGAAAATTTCATTAAAAGATATTGTGTCTCTGCGTAGACTATGTTTCATGTTAGAGATGTAAAAGGCATTTTAAAATTTCATTATTTCCTTTACCCGGGAAACGCGGGTATTTCTGCAAATTTATTTTATAAAAGGGGAATATTGTGAATTTTCCTTGTATACAAATGAATAAGTGGTTGATGCAAGGTATACATCTAGCGTGGCATGTTTTAGTTGGTGTCTATGCACAAATACATGGCTGTTTAATTTTGCTTTTGTTTCTGCAACATAGTTTTCATAGAATCGTTGGCATGTGATACAGTATATGTATATATATATATATATATTTGATTTTGTAGTTCATATATCATATACATTTAACTCCTTCCCATTTAAAAAGTTTTTGGGCTGATCCCTATTTGATTAATACGCATATCCCACATCGAGGGTTTCCACACAGTGTTACTTGCGTGGTTTCTTTCACTGTTGTGAAACTTGCCTTGATTAGATGTCTCTTAAGGTTAGGTGGTGGTCTTCGGCTGTTGAGGATCTGTTGTTCCTTCAGTATCTTTCGGAGATTTGGGGGACTGGCGTAGAATTTGATTGAATGTAAAATTTTGTGTCTACTGGGATTGTGGGTGATAAGATCCGGAATATTTTTATATCTATTTTCTTGTTATATATATGGTTTTGCTTCGCAGATTGCAAACTCAAAATCTTATATGCTTAACACGATATCCTTCTTCATATAGATTGGGATTAGATTCATATAAAACACATTTACGATTATCCTGCAATGTTTGACTGTTTCCATTTTAACCAGTATCAAGTTCGGCAACAGCCCAATAGATTTTCATCATTTTAACAGTTTCTCATCTTTCTCAGTTTTACTACGCTTCGCAGCATAATATTCCCATACATATGAATCTATTTGTAATATATTCGTATTCTGATACTTACATTTAAACAAAAAAAGAAACTACACAAAAATGTTCAAGTTAACATGTTTAAACATTCTAGGTATATAAGATGCGTTAAATATTTTGCATACAGTTATTTATATGGGGACGTGTAAGTATCGTTGTAGATCTTATACACACCGAGGGACATGCATATATACACTGAAATTAAGATGCTTCTACAATTTAAATGTTGACCTTCATTTGAAGACAGAAATAAAATATAAGTATTTAAAGTATACTAAAGTGTATATTTAAAGGGATTCAATGTAAACCCGTCATAAACCTGATTGTCATGAAGTGGAAAATATATGTGATATAGAAGTGTGTGTGTGTGTATGTGCGTGTATATAAATATGTATGTCTTCGTCTTTCTCTCTCTCCCTCTCTTTCTTTCTCTGGCACATATGTGTATATATATATATGTATGCATGTATATATGTATGCAGCTGTGCATGGCTCCAAATGAAACACCGTTGTATATAATATATGTATATATAACAAACAAAAGAACATTGAGTGTTTGTTTCTTTTTTAGCATCTGTTATTTTAGTATTGATGTTTTATATAAATGAAGCTGTATGCTTTAATTTTCTGCTTTTCTTTACACGAACTGAGAAGATACACTACAGAACTGTCAATTTAAGGAGTCAAATTCATTTATCATCCGAAGAAACACATCTGCATCGTCAGATGCTACTGAACCAGTTCTTAAGTATTCTGCCCTTCAGGGACCGATGCTAGATAGGTCGAAATAATTGTAGTGCTTATATGAAGATATGTATATGTATATATATATATATATATATATATATATATATCGCTAAACACTACACACATTTTTTATTTCCTTGTTTCTTTCTGTTTTCCTTTCTGTGGGAGACCAGAAGAGCGTAGGCTCGAAACGTTAAAGCTTTTTCAATTCCCGAAAGTTATACTAATACATCTGTTTGTTTTCTACACCATCTGTCTTCGTCTTTTGTTTTTTCTTTTGTGATTTCTCCCTATATATATAATATATATAAGTAAATATATATATATGTAAAACTTACTTCGAAATGGATGCTTGGCGTTCAATCCTATAAAAGTATAAATATTATACACACACATACACACACGCACATATATATATATATATATATGCATATATACATACATATGCGTACATACTTACATATATATGTATATACATATGCATATAAGGGTACAGGACGTCATAGTACGTAAACAATATGAGATACGAAAACATGGAGTACGAACATTTGGGTGGAGCAACAAAAGAAACAAATCGAAAACAAGACAAGCAACATAAAAAAAAACGACCGTTTGTGTGTTCTCGGCTGTTTTCCTACTACCTATTTCGAGGAATTCACGACAAGATACGTCGTCGACAAAAGAGTTGCTCCCGCAAAGCAAGTTAAGTAACATTTGGGATTTTCCGGAGGGTCAAATTTGATAACGAAAACAGGACTGCAAATCAAACAAAAAGAGCTGCTAAGCCTTAACGAGCTGAGGTGGCGAACGTTGAAGGAACAAGCATTGACAGGAGACAGAAAAGAATGCGCCTGATCGGAAAGAAACAAAGAAACTCAAGTTAGAAGAATGATGGCCGATGGTCTATGAAATCGTGTACCCATATATGCATATATATGTATATATGCATATATATTTTATTTATACATGTATAATGTATATAGATATGCGCAACCATATATATATGCACATCTCTCTCTCTCTCTCTCTCTCTATATATATATATATATATATATATATATATATATATATACATGTATGTATACATGTATGTATGCATGCAAGATACGATGTAAATTTATTTCTGTTTGTATACACTCGTACACACAAGTATAGTAATACGTATGGTTTATGTTTATAGGCAGATATGGTGATATTTATAGTTGTATCTTCGAATAAGCTAAGTAAAGTGTAATTTCATTACTGTTCTTGGTCAGAAATTTCGTACATTAAGGAAAAATATATATATATATAATTTTGAGTAAAGTAAGAAAGGAGAAATGGAATAAACTCTGTAGAATATAATGGTATACCAGAAGTCAGGTAAACGAAATGTTAACTCAAATTCAGAATATGACATAATGATATACATTAAAAACGTTCTATACTTTCACACCCTAATATATAATGAAGATGATACTCAAAATCAAACTTGCATACATATTACCCTATGGTATCTCACCGTCCATTAACTGTATATATGTATATACAGACATATAAAAATATGTGTATATTCATATATATATATATATATATAT
>NC_068998.1:23361007-23375674 GCF_001194135.2 Octopus bimaculoides | reverse complement strand
ATATATATATATATATATATATATATATATATATAATACATGTTAATACACATCTATATTTACTTGCTCACACACATTGATACTTATATACTTTAACGCATATACACTCTTACATGTATGATCACGTCTACAAATTCATGCATGTTTATAAACATTGTTATGCGTCATATATTTTCCAGTTGAAATAGAAATATTTTCACCAAACTTTCATTATTAAAAACTAAATAATACAACAAAAGAATTTTTCGAAAAAAAAATATGCTTGAGAATGTATATAGATAAAAATATCGATCAAAGATCGATAACGCGTCTGAATTCAACTTCAATATACTTACATGAAAGCCTTGTAATTGAAAAAATATATAATCAAACGAAAACAAAATTCCTGTTTATTTACCTGCGGCTTTAGATGTATCACATTAAATTCATACATCACATGTGAGTGAAAGAACATTTAGATAAAAATATGTTTAAATCGGCTGCAGTTACCGAACAGTGTATAAAGAAGTTTCATAATTGACTAGATCTCATCTTTTAAAGTGGTTGTGGCTTTAGGATATAATATAGTCTTTCCGTCTGAGAGACGGTAGTATATAGGTACCGTTTATCTAATGATGGAGTTATGGGTATTGTTGAGATATCAGAGTTACCGATATGATGTTTCTATTATTGAGTTGGACTTCTGCGGACTGCTACTTTAAGTGCTTAAATTATTAAAAGATCTCGAGATTTCATGTTAGGTATATAGTGCAGTATTTCAATATCAAAAGCACTATACAATAACAATGGAACCTCCTTATCGCCAGTATATTGGTCTCCGAGCTTTGCCCATACTCATTTTTAGCAAACATATATATTTAGCAAGGTTGTCTTACTCTATGCTGCGAGTTACCAATATTATGAAATTGAATATGTGGAGACAAGTCTAAAGATAACTGAATCTGTGCCATATTGGAGTTCATTAAATCGTATACTATTGTAATACATTGATGCCTTCTCTGTATTTATGCCACAGGTATTCATTTCGTTCGTGTGTGTATATTTATAGATTTCTTCCAAATAACACTGTTGTGAATAGCATCACTTTCTGTTCTATATGTTCTTGAAAACATTTGATTCTCGTTCATATTTAGAGAGTAATTTTAATAAAATATGTCGTCATACTTTGCCACTTCCTTCAACTCCATATCAACTAGCATAAATAGTCTTGTTTTTACACGGTGTTTAATATTACATACACACATATGTACGTACACACATACACACACACATGTGTGCATGTATGCCTGTATGCATGTACGCATGTATACGTATGTGTGTATATGCATATATGTATATAAATAAATAGATTGTTATATATATTACATGGAAAAATGCGAGCAAGAGGAATATTCTGAAGATTATAAATCTGTAAAAAGTCATTGTATCTGGTAAAATGCAGAGGAAGGGAATTTTTACTTAAGATATTGCAGCTAAGGATAAAATTTCGAATAAGATATTTAGATTTAGATAATATTAGCTTTTATTAAAACAATTAATTGTTACGTCTATTATAAATTAAAAATAACTCAAAATACTTTTTGAATTTTGAAAGAATTCATTTTTTAAAGTATTAATTAATAATTAGAAACTTAAAAATAGGTTATAAAAATAATAGCTGTACATAATTAGTTATACAATAAAGAGAATAATACAAAAATTATTTATATATTGCAGTAAAATCTATCTATATTAACAAATCTACAGTAAAATTTGCTTCCGTTATTGCAAAGTCTTCAGATTTCTAGTCTTGACCCAATGCCTATTTTTTAAATAATGAATTGCCTACAATATATATACTATTCTACTTTGCATAAGACTTTTTTCTATATCGGGTAATTATGGCGCTCATTTCTTAAGTCTTCTAGTGTGTCAATATTTTAACAAAATGATAGTTACTCTTAGAATTAAAATGTTACTTTGTAAATTAGAATCAAATAATATTTAATATTCAAAGTTTAACTTCAGCTGTAATATTTTAATTATAAATTTTCTTGTTTTGTACATTACCAGATGTAATAGCTTGTCCTGAACTTTTCGAAGTGTTTAAACTTGGTCTGTACTTTTCAAGGTTTATAATCTTAAAAATTATATTCCTCTTGCAAGCATTTTCCTATGTAATCCATGTTTTTCCAGACTGTGTTATTATGTTAATTGATAATGTGTCAATTAATAATTCAAGATTTTACCTTATTGAAAACTGAATAATAAATTTAATACTACTCATAAAAATAAATAAATAAACACTTCTTACGGAATTTACCGAATGCCATAAAGTAACAGCTGAGCTGTGCGCATACGCCTTCGAGTTAGAACGAAAGATTGCCAAAATTTCTAATATTTCAATTTTTTTCATTTTGATGATATAATTGCATTAATTAATGCAGATGACATAATTAAACTAATTGCAATTTAGCGGTGTCGTTGATAATTTTCCTTACCTCAATGATGCCGGTGACACATATTAAAAGTCCCTTTATTGAAGTATCTTCATAAAACAGTATAGTACTATATTATCACCCTCAAATTTTAGAAACAATCACTCATAATTTTTTTTTCCTTTAAGACTTCATTGCATGCGATTGATACCATGAAATTCCCCGAGTAAAGCTCTGTTATTTTAGCGTGATTAAAATATAGTTTGTTTTTAAAATAAAAAAAGTTAATTATACTTAAATTTAATTTTTTGCTTTACTTCTATTATTTTTCTTGATATTTTACCTCATGACGTTTTATATAAATGTTTGTTGCATGTGACCAACACTATGGAATTCCGCATGCTTTCTTCTATCATTGAAGCTAAGATAATTATATTTAGCTTTTAAAATATCAAAAAATGATCTAAACTTGATTGGAAGCGTTATTTGCTCTCCTATAACGTTGTTATGTACAGGGATTTGCATGCGGAGTTGTTTTTGTTTCACCAGCAAGTTCGGAACGAATTTCGGCAGCACTTTCCGCATCGAAAACTTTTCCATTGAAATGGAATGCACTTATTTCCACTTCATGTATGATATCCGGGATTGTTACAATACGTCCTTCCATAACTATTCGCAGGACCTTCTCAATCGTCACCTGGTTTAGGCCTGGGGATGGTTTCCGTGAGCGTATCTCATTCTCCACTGAGATACGACCTTATCTGATGCGGTTTAACCACTCGTTGACCTGAGTTTTTCTCATGACATCATTGTCAAAGTCCAGCTGAATCTTCAGGTTGGTTTGAGCTTGGGTTTCACCAAGCTTTTGGCAAAATTTGATGCGATATTTCTCCTCGTATGAGAGCACATGACTGCAGGAGAAGCGGCAGATATTGAGGAGGCAAAAATAACAGTAACCATACATGCAATGCGTGTATACTCAACAACGTCATCTGATTGTTTCCCAGATTTTCACTCGATGTCATAAGCAGGCAGCGTTTACATGCAAATTCAAAATTTCCTAAAAAGCTAAGACAAGGCATCATATATCTTGTTCTTAAAATCAGGAACTACGCAGTCTATATACTACATCCCTTTGACTTAACGTATCAGCAAAATCATGGAATCAATCCTCAGATTGAAGCTTATAACTTACCTAAAACAAAAAACAAAAAAAATTGCTGAATGTTACCCAGCCAGGAAGGAGCTGACTCACCCCTCTCTATGGGAAATGTAGGATTTGAGTTTCCATTCAAATATTGACAGGGTGCTCTGCATATGCATTTGACAAGGTGCACCATGGCGTGATGTGCCACATCCTGGTGATTTGGTATAGCTAGTAATCTACGAGAGTAGCTGAATGACCTCTTAAATAATAGAAGTCAGTTGGAGTCACTGGCGCCCTCTCAAGTAAAAGACATATTCTGAGTGAAGTGCGCCAGAGACTTATCTGAGAGACATTACTCTTTAAAGTAGCTCACCAAGACATGCCCGTGGTCACTCAGACAATCAGTGTTATTAACTATGGCAGTGATACAAAATTATCGCAGAAAAATAAAGATTGCTGAAGTTGTTGCAAAATTGAAGTGGGATCTAAATGCAATATACAGGTGGGATAAACAAAGCAAATATGCAGTTTAATTATGGAAAGTTTGAAGAACTGCACTATCATCTCACAAATGCACCAGAGGCTGCAAATATATTCAAGACCAGAAAATACTATTGGGTTGTCCGGAAAGTTCGTGCCGATTTATAGTAGCTTACCTTTCGACTTATTTGCCATGAAACCACCTCAATTCCGGGAAGAGGACATTTTCTAGTTAAAGGAAAGAGAGAGAGGTATTTTACAAAGAAATGTTTCATATTTGGTTGATTAAAAATGTAATGGCAAGTATTTATTGACCTTTTTCTCTCCTTTAAAAATCGGTACGAACTTTCCGGACAACCCAATACAATTTCTAAGTCACACAGAATGAGAGATTAGGGAAGTAGGATGTGTAATAATGCATCCTTACATGTGCACATTTCCAACATAGCAACTGTAGACAATTGCATTAATGGATACCAAAGTCTTTCTGCAGAAGACCTTTCTTCTTATACACCTGGTCTATGGCTTACGACTATGCAGGAGATGATCTACTGGATGAGGTTAAAAAATTAAGACTTTATTTCCAAGAGCGAAGAAACAGAGACAAATAATAATTTCACATGTCAGGAACGGGTAAAGAAATTCTCGTACTGGGAGTCAGTGTGTTGTAACAAAGGTACCGTCCAATCCATACCAAATGAGTACCAGTTACTGCAATACTTCGAGATTTATATGTCCACAGTTTTTCAATGCACCACCAAAAGAAACTTGCACAATGTGGACACCTTCAGAAGGAAAGTGGAAGCACTCATATATGCGCGACTAGATCACCCAACATCTTGGCATGCAATAGAGACGTCAAGAATGGTGGTATAATCTCTTTCATGCACCAAACATAAGCCACGAATATAGCACATGCAAGACTAAAAATGCCAACTCCTAACAGGCAGAAATCTTCAACCAAATAAGAGGGAAGCGGAATGGATAAAAATCCGCTCTCATACTCCAGCATTATGACAGCCACATGGTAACTCATTCTCACTTACTCGCCCTCTATCTCTCTGTGCTGCATAGATACTCGCATTATAGTATTTTTATTACTATTAGTGAAGCTTTAGATAATCAAATTTTGCTGATTATGTATCATTGTTTTCAGAAGCTGCTTTGCTTTTTACTATTACGAGGTTAATTAGAAATATAACGAGCGTCGATTACATCAGTTCTAGCGGAGCTTGGTCTCAGCTCAATAAATGAAACCAGCATACAGTTGCGAAACTTAGGTTTGAGCATAGTATTTGTTTACGTACAATTGAGACTCATGTGAAGCACTTGCAATGTCAGGCTAATAAAATATGATGTACTATTTGTTGAATGCTTAAGTCTTTTGTTCGAAGCCTCGTATACGATCTAACTCAATGAAAATGAAACAATTTACTGCAAGTCGTGGATAATATAATGTTTATGAGTGACATTCGGGCAGACGGAATCTGCGTGGAGATTTGTCGGAAGAAATATTTTCTTGAAATAGCCAGCTTTTTCACGTACCGTGCCGCATGGACTTTGCTTGGAGATTATATTATTGGTACACATATATGTAGATAGCAAAGCTATTTAAATACAATAAACTCATGGATAATACTTTCAAGTGTTCATGTGGAGATTTCCATTTTGATACCAATGTAACTGTGCCACAGTAATACTAACAGAAGAGTGACAAAAGTTTATACTTTGCTTTTGTATCAGCTAAAGTAGACATTTGATGTTTGAGTTTGATTAAATGTAAAATATCCGCTTGAAAAGTGTCCTAATAACTCAGAACTTTCTCACTCAAAAATTAATTTCTAATTACTTTCAAGTTGAGTAATTTACCAACAGACACTAAAATAAACGCCTGAATATATAACATCTCTATTCGATGACCAGTGTCAACATTGGTTGTTATAATTTAAGCCAATATTGCAATGAAAATCACTCACAAAATATCTTTGACTCCGTTCTCTATTAATATTTTACTGGTCATTGTTTTTAGTGGTTTTAATTTTGTTTGCCAATTTTCGTTTTTTACATTTCATATTCTACAGTTTACAGCAACAGTCGCTGTGATAATCTATTTATTCATACGAACACTATGACCTCCAGCTTTACCGTCAATACCAACAACATCACAATCGTCGTCATCATCATCATCATCATCATCATCATCATCATCATCATCATCATCATCATCATAATCATCATAATCATCATCATCATCAATCTCATAGTCGTTATCGTCGTCGTCGTCGCCGTTAGCAACAGCAACTGCAACACCACCTTCATCGTCAATAATGCTATTTTATTCTTAATATCATAATAATTTACATTGAAAAGTCTTGTATGACAACTCACCATGGTCGTAAATAATTTAAGCGATTGTTTTAGAAAACGAATCTCGCATGATGCAGCGATTGACAACAGCATTAATAATGTTTTTTCATGATTTTTTTTACAGGTTCTATTTTCCGACATCACAATGACATTAGTAAAGTAACTGTCTTCTCGTATATTGAACTTCTACCCATTACTCCTCAGGAAAACATGATACACTATAGTTGCATAACTACCACATGTTCTGATACAACTATTGTAATTCTTCCTCATAAACCGCAATCATACAACATGAAAAAGTATCCATGTGATAGAGTACATCACTAAACAGAGTGTATTGTTTGATATTGTTCAGCGAGTGGCTGCGTAAATTATTCTGTTTTAAGTTGTTTTACTCTCTTCCATCGTTATTCACAAATATTCCCATTATGAATTGTGATTCATACAGCGGTAAACAAAAACATATCACCGTAAGTGTATGCATACATATATACATACATACATACATACATACAGACATACATACAGACAGGCAGACAGACACACAGGCACGCATACACACAGACACACTGACAGACACACTGACAGACACACTGTTATGTCAATTTTTATGCAGTTCATATCCGAAGCAAGGGAGCGAATCGTCATGATTTCAATCAATTCTACTGTCATCGTGAAGTGAAAGAAAGGAAACATATTACACTTTGGCATGTATTAACTTAACTAGTCGCTAATTCGTTTATAGTAAGCAGGCAATAGTTATAACACACAAACACACATGATATATATATGGTAAATAAGAATTTCGTTGACGAGATTTTACCCGCGTGGTGAGTTGTAGTGAAAAAATATATAATGACGGAAGAAGAATGCACACAATTTATGTTTTTAATACATTTTAAAGGATTGTATATTATAAGCTTCTACCTGTTTCGCGTTTTCCTAATCGTGACGTTGAAATTGGTGAAAATATTGTAACTTCGTATATTTTCTTAAGGAGCTTTAATTTCAAATTACGTGTATAAGAAATTATTTGTAAATGAACCAACATGTAGGAAAAAATTTAAGGGGAGGTAATTGTTGATTCCCATTATACGAGACAGCCATATTTATCCTGGATCCCCTAAATCACAGTATTTAAGGAGAATAGCAAACAGTGTTCTTAAATAGCCTCCTGTGCAAGACACAGAAGCTTCTGACATAGATGCCATCCAATGACAAAGCTAACCTAGAAACTGCTTCTCTATTCGAAGTACAAACTTAACCATCAGCAGTTCAAAGGTCGATAAAAGATATGGGAACACGAATTTCATGGAGAACCAAACGTAGGTAAAATCATTCCTGCTGAGTTGGATGCACAGTATAACCTCTTTCCAGAACATTGTCAAATAGGTTATCAGGATAACCATCAACCTCAGTGCCTATTTTTCTGCAATTCCATTGTGTGTTGCTTCGTGTATAGTATGATAGTAATTGCTAGTACAACAGGATTTTATCGATAGACTCTTTCTGGCAATGTTTGAAAAATGCTCTTAATGTAGCTTCCCTTAGAGCTGTAGATTGCTGAGCAGCAGTCTCTGTAGTGAAATATATTCTAAATGAGCTGAGATTTGTTTCACTGGAGGATATCTTTCATGAATAAGAAAACAAAATATTCTCCAAAAAGCCTCATTGCTGCAAATATACCGCCCCATTTGGAAATGTATCACTTCATCGTGAAATGTCTGTTGTTGAAGGTTGAGAATTTTAGCATAAGAACCCTTAACATATTTAGAAATGTACTTAATTGACTTTATAGAATAAGAATATTCAACAAATATTTGAGCATTGAATGTCTTAGACAAAAGAAGGCATTAAGGCACTATCCATTCTTATACATGACGGATATACCTTATTACCCGTTTGCGTTTCTTTAATGAAACTTTTAGCATAGTATTTCGTACAATTCTTGTCTTTCATGCAAGGTGCAGCTGGGTTGAGTTCACCACATGAGCCATAAAACATGTTCCATTATACACTTTCATAAAGTTCCTTGTCTTTCGTGGAGTTTGGAATTTCTACTGAGATTATAGAAATCAATCTCATCAGTTTAAATTTTTGGCAAAAGCCAGGAAGAAGAAGAAGAAGAAGAAGAAGAAGAAGAAGAAGAAGAAGAAGAAGAAGAAGAAGAAGAAGAAGAAGAAGAAGAAGAAGAAGAAGAAGAAGAAGAAGAAGGTTATCAGTCATCTTCGCAGGCTTCGTTGCAGGGGAAAAGGTCGTAAGAGAAATCTTCGCATGGAAAATATATACGTTCCTTGCGGGAAAAAAATCTGTTTCCAGTAGAACAAAACAGATGCTGAAAAGGATCCGAAGGCACCGAGGATAGACAAGGTTGTAGAGAAAACGGTACCAAAAAATCTCCTACATGGCCTGGAATTACTTTTAAAAGGCTTACGATATGTTGCCGCGTTCGTGGATTCTGGAAACACTCAACAAGTGTGGAATAGTTGAGATTTAGGAACAGCATGCCTAGTCAGAAAACAAATCTTTTCTGTAACAACCAGCACGTAGCCGAGGTAACAGTGAAAGGAGCTTTCTTCCAGGGAAACTCTTGTTCACCCTTGTTATTTGTTATAGCCTTGATCCCACTCTCCATAGTCCTACGCAAGGTCAACAGGCTCTATGACATGAGAAAAAATGGACGCCGTCTCAACAACCTTCCCTTCGTGAATTATTTTAAACTGTTTGCATAAACAAAGCCGGAAATGGAGAGGCTGGTGGAGACTGTGCAAATGTGCAGCAAAGATATAGGGATGAAATTCGATATCTCGAAATGTATGGTTCTCAGTTTGAAACGGGGAAAATGAGCAGATTGTAGGGGCATAGGATTGCCAAACAGAGAGAGAATGGAAGACCCGGATGATGATGTGTAAAAGTACCTTGTGATCCTGGAGCTGGAAAATATCTTGCACAAAGAAATGAAAGTCAATGTTATCACTAAATATTTAAAGTGCAGCAGACTCAAGGAACCTTGTGACTGTCATCAACATGGTGCTGTTGCTGTAGTTCGCTTTAATGCACCCATCCTGAAATGGACACAAACGGATATTAACCAACTCGATGGCACTACCCGAATGACAATCGTAATGCATGAAGCCATCCACCCTAAGGCGAATGTTCACAGGTCTTAATTGAAGATGGGTTAAGGTAGACGTGGATTGATTAGCGTACGGGAGTGCATAAAAAGTGAAAGAACATGGTAGAATATTTAGTAAACAGCAAGCAAGACCTGCTACAGAATGCTAGTAATGCAGAAGGATTTACCAAAAATGAACTTAAGAGTGCTCATGAAGTCCGATCTCGAACAGGCAACGAGAGCGAAGAAACCCTACTTCACATGGAATTACATGATCAATTCCACCGTGAAACTAACAACTTAAAAGACCAGGAAGCATCATGGCGGTGGCTCAGTAAGTGTGACATAAAAGGAATACTGAAAACTTACTCATGGCTGCATAGAACCAGACATTGGATACCAACTCAGTGAAGAGGGATATATACCACGCAAGCGCAACGAACTTCTGCTGAATGTGTGGGAATAGTGTCGAAAGCGTGATTCATATGGTTAGTGATTGTGAAAGGCTTGCACAGAAAGAGTACAAGCTCAGGTACGACAAGGTCACCCCCAAACCTTCCCTGGCAGTGGCTACTATGCTGGAAGTATGGATACGAGGTGACAGGGGCTTGGTACCGACTTACACGGGAAAAAATAATGGACGAAAAGGAGGAGGCAAAAATCTTCTAGGGCTTTGACTTCCAGAAAGATAAGTTGTTAGAGACCCGAAGGCCGGATATAGTAACCTTTAGGAGGAACAAACAAGAGTGCCTAATAATCAATGTGGCAATACCAGGACATCAATATATATTGAACGAAAGAGAAAAGATTGATAAATATGGAGACCTGAGAATTACGATCGCAAATATGTGGCAGCCGCATGAATCATTTGTCCCTGTTGTCATCGGAGCATTGGGTTCAATAACACCAAACTGAAAAAAAAAACATCTGGAGACTTTAGAAGTACCCTGTAATCCAGATGCATTTCAATAATCTTAGAACTGCACACACATTGCGTAAAATACTGTCTGAGGTCCTTGTGACTTGACAGACAGTACCCCTCCCCACCCGGTAAACACAATATCTTCATCAGCACATCACGATATTGGATACTGCATGACGTCTTAACTACTACTACTACTACTTATACTATTACTACTACTACTACTACTACTACTACTACTACTACTACTACTACTGCTGCAGCTGCTGCTGCTGCTGATACTACTACTACTACTACTACTACTACCACTACTACTACTACTACCGCCACCATCACCACCACCTCCACTACTACTACTACTATTACCGCCACCACCACCACCTCCACTACTACTACTACTACTACTACTACTACTACTACTACTACTACTACTACTACTACTACTACTACTACTATTATTATTCAGAATATCAATATTGTTTCAATTTCAACGTAATTGCAGTAAAAACAGAATGTACGAAAATTTAAATATAGTATTGATTTCCAAATTTGGCTCAAGACCACCAATTTCTGGAAAGGGGATTTGCCGATTAAATCAAACCCAGTACTCAGCTAGAACGTATTTCATCGATCTGGAAAAGATGAAAGACAAAGTCGACCTCAATGAAACGTTTAAGAGTAATACAAGAATCCGTTTTTTTGTAGGAGTATAGATTATATAGCATCAGATGTTTTCCAACATATGCTTACAACCGATGAATGATTGATTAAAAAGTTTCTGAGAATAAGCCCTATCAATGCCAATTGTGATGGTTCTGTCACCAATCCTTGACGACTAAGACTCATACTGAATGGCTATAATACAGCGCGTACGACTCAGCCAGCTAGAGCATATCGGAAAGTATTTAAAGGACAAATTCATTTATTTCACTAAAGTTATCAATCGCGAAATAGTGCTACTGCATAAATCTGATAGTTGCAGAAGGCATAAGTATATTTATATTATCGTGTCAGAGTACAAATGTAAAACGGAAAACTAAGTGTAAAACTCAGACTATTTTAGAATTTCATTGACAACACGGTGGTGCATAACGGCAGCCACATGGATGGAATGAGCAAAAACGTAAATGAGTAATATACTTACCTGTGCACAGGCATACACACTCTGATGTGTGTGTATGCTTGTGCGTGCGTGCGTGTGCTCGCGTGCACGTATTATTAGTGCACACAGATTTATATCATAAACACATCTTAAAGTACAAGCCGAGAGCAAAGTCAGAGAATTTTATATTTGCATAATATTTTTACGCTTTATAATCCCCTTGAAATAAACATTGAGGTTGATTTTATCTCCCAACTTTCAGGTGTGAAGCTAGATAGCTGCAGTCGAATATTGGATAAAACACAAACGCGTTACATGCTAATAAATGTGGAACATTCACACTTTTGGAATTTAAGAAATCTTGCAAATATTTTTATCAATGATTAAACTAAATTACCATTTTTTTTGCTTCTTGATACTGAGCTGTAGTATTACTGACTCTTTCTAATGGACTTCAAATATTGCCTTTCAGCCTTGCATTTCATCATTGAAATGCCGTGTGCTGTTGAGGATTAGTCCGATTGTACATAACCATTACAATATTTCGTGATTCATGAGAAACTTAGTAATCATTATTTTAATCGGCATTGGAGTGGTGGAATTAGATATTATAAGTATTACAAGGAATTGTTTCATTCCGCTTCTAACAGAATCAAATATCCGAGCGCTGCTAATCTTGGATTTATCTTTCTGAGAATGCTAAAATACATTGTACAACTTTAAAAAATGTAACGCAACTACGTATATACATCTGACTTAGAGAATTTAAGAAACTTCACTGTTCTCCATGCATAGTTTTCTGTGAGTTTCGACGTTAGCGTGGCTCGTATAAGTGAGAAGACTGTATTTCTTCGTGCATTGAACCAAAGTAGGGGGAAAATTCAGTGGATTTCTGAACAACTCCCTGACTGAAATCCAACCATAGTATTCACATCAGGTACACACACGCATGTACCAGTTACACACGCCCATATACCAGGGATAAGCACACGTAAGTACACACACACACACAAACACACACCAGAGAGATATTGAAGCGAGCAGATGAATCCTCTCTCTCCCTCTCCCTCTCTTTCTTTCTCTCGTGACAGAGTTTCTCCAAAATTCTTTGTCCTAACACATTCTGCTAGAATTTGAGAACGGGAATTGATTAGAGGACGAAATTGATAATACTATGCCATCTGCCCAATAATCAGCAACAATCTATAACTTCCCTACCTTCAGTTATATAAGTCTGGCTAGTTCGGTTGGATTGACGAGCGTACGAACCTCTAAGTTGCAAGGAGCTAACTCAAACTATTATTAAACATGTGCTGAAGGCCACTTTCTTTCATTTGTCATCTCAGTTATATGTAAGTATCGGTATACAAACATGCATACATACATACACGCATACATACATACACGCGCGCGCGTAGATATAGCTTGGGCATTGCAAGTCAAATGACCTCGTGTAGTACTCAATGTACGTATTTTCTATCTTTTGTTTTAGTCATTTCATTGTAGTACCACCTTGAAGGGTTTTAGTCGAAGAACTCGACCAAAGTATGTGTGTGTGACACATCTTTTATTATCCGTTTACCTTGTCAACTGACAAGTCTGTGGTCGAGGCTATTGTAGAAAACACATGCCCAAGATGCCACGCAATACAATTGAACACAAAATCATGTGTTTGTGAAGCAAGTTTTTTACCACACAGCCACGACTTTGCCTATATATATATATTAATGTGTATATACTTCTGTATGCTTTTTAAATATGAGTGTGCACTAATATTAAAAATTCATTTATAAAATATTTTCTCTTATATATAATTTACGGTTTTCACCTTTCTTACCTGGTAATATAAGTTTGATGTTACATTGCGTCCCTTCTCTAATCTGAAGTTAACAATGTTAATTTGTTTTTCGTTGCCGTAATCTTAGTGCTTTGGTTTTCTTTTGTGTGAATGTTTTGCACATATATCGCATTTATAAAATTAAACAATAAAATTGATCCCTATTCATCCACGTTGAAGTGCTGTGGTTTTATGTATAATAATACAGTTAAGTTCATGGGGTGGGGGGGTACGACTTTTCTTTCATCTTTGCTTCTTAATTTGCAAATTGTATTAGCAATTAATGTCTTCAAGGAGTGCGATTTATTTCTTGTCAGAATATGTTCTTTGTTTCTTTAGATCTTAAGTTTTATTTCTATAAACGAAGCATACACTTTATAGATTTTGGAATGTACAAAAGAGTGATTCATAGCAGAATGCAAATGTTTTAAGACTTTAAATCGTGAAACAACAAGTAATGAATTTATAATTTCATAAAAGATCCAGTACCAAGAACCAACACACATGCACCACGAAAAATTATATTGTACGGCCCAAATGCATTTCACTATAAAATATATCAATTTATCTCAAATAACAGCACGAAATCCACTACAAAAATATCATAATCATGCATTAATAATTATACAGAACACGAAGTATAAAAACCAAACAAGTAAGCGAGAAACAGTCAAGCCACTAGCTATCAGATTACTAATATAATTTAACAGTCTCTATGCAGAGATAAATGTTGTAAGTTTAAGGAATTGCATTGGACATATAACTGCAACCCGTTCTTCTTGACTGGCCATCTCTGCCCAGCACTGATCCAAGGGAATGCATTGTATCGCACAACAGTAGCCAAAACTTAATAGAAAAGTCTTCGTTGATAAGGCACATATAGTTTATAGAATGTTCCGAGGAAGTATAATTGGATCAGGGAAGCTATAGTACATCCTAACTCAAATTGAAAGCAAGAGTATATGCATATGTATGTGTGTATGTGTGCATGTTTGTCTATGTGTATATACATATATATATATATATATATACATACATACACACATATATGACTCTGTGTGTGTGTTTGTGTATTTCTATACAGACAGATATATGTGTATATATATGACTGAGTATATATATATAATATGTGTATATATACATGTATGTATATATACACACAGACACACATATATATATATGCATATATATATATACTTATATATATACACTTATATACATATACACATATATACATACATACATATATATATATATATATATATATATATATATATATA
>NC_068998.1:23357438-23360686 GCF_001194135.2 Octopus bimaculoides | reverse complement strand
AAAGGCGGTGCTCCAGCATGGCCACAGTTAAATGACTGAAACAAGTAAAAGAGAATATATATATATATATATATATATATTAGTTTATTGAAATACGCAATTATTTGCTCACTTTATGTAGGTAAAATATTCAATAATTCGTTTGAACATACTCGGATGAAAAATTTGCTCTTTTGTTAGCTCAATCTAAAATTTTACTCGACACTTATTCTAGGTGACTACAGTTTGTCTGAATGAGAAGTTTTCATTTTTTTAGTGTTATTTCCGTTATGTCATGGTTAAATAATTATGAAGACAAATTATGCAAATCAGAAAATAAGTAAAAATAGGTTTGCTGTATAAGAAAACGAAATGAGAAATTTATTATTTATTATTGCAAAATATTTCTTTATCAGATTTTTTAAAAGTAACAATAGAAAACGTTAAGGAAAAAAAAGCAATAATAATCAGTGACTAGAAAAACATAAATTATATAAGTAAATGTTAAAGGTAGATTTGTTCTTGTGTGGAAGATCTCGTGAAAAACAAATGTTGGCTTCAATTGAATGAGTCAGTGTCTGTTTAACATATTTCACAATGAATTGAAATTTGCTTTTATTTGCACTAGACTACAGTTTGTCTACACCTTCATCTATTTTTTTTTCACGCTAAATTTATTTATTTGTTTTTAATTCGGATAAGTCTCCAGTATCTAAGAACTAAATTGAATTTAGTAACAAACATAGAAGATTTTCTTTACAACAATGTTTATCAATATTGATATTAATTCTAGTTCTGAAAATTTATTATTAAAAAAATATCAACATCATCATCATCAACACTGTCATCGTCGTGGTATTCATCATCATCATTAGTCCTTATCATCATCAGCAGCAACAGTTATTAGGTTTTGCTTATTTATATTGAATAAATGAATGAATGAGTAAATAAATGAAAAAATAAATAAATGCATTGTAAATGTGTGATGATTTTGGAAGCAAGCCTTCAAATCAGTTACATGTTTTGGTGTGAGGAATATTTGAATGAATCTAATAAAAACTAATAAAAAATAAAATATTTTGTTTTTAAATTAAATTTCAAGATTATGTAAATAAACAAACAAGATTAGTTTAGTATTTTGAGCTCGGATTGTTCAAAGTGTATATATGTCTATATCGATTTGTTATAAAGTTCGAGACAGCAAGTTTGTTTGTAGATGGCTGGATATATTGCCAATTGATTGAACACTGGCGTATTGTGTTCTTTGCTTGTGTTCAAAAGAAGTATATAACTCATTGAATAACCCATACAATAAACTGGTACGTGGTTTGTTGGCATTAATGAGCTTAAACTGTTCAGCTACGGGGTTTGTTCAGAACATAGATACAAAGGAAAATTTTGTACATATTCAATTTTCTCCTTCACTCTCTCAATTATGGCAAAATCTGCAACTGTTTCAAGTACACTAACATACAGCTTCAAATTTGTATGAGTACGTTTCAAACTTGCTTGGTCTATGCTGTGAGATAAAATATTAATGTTGAAAACGAAATAACAAGTAAGAAATGAAAGTTGATGAGATACGTCACAGCCTTCACACCTTTATATGCAAGTTATTAACGAGTGCACATATAGTTAAAACAAACAGCATTTTCAAAGATAGATTACTTACATGATGAGTAATAATTGTGTGTCGTTAACACCGATTCGCTTTGAATAATACGTAAATTACTATAGGACATATTTGCAAAAGTGGGTTTTAGGGAAAGTGATATTTCACTTCTTATAATGTGCATACAGGCAAGGCATGAAAATATATGTGCTTATTTGATGTTTCTCTCAATTTCATGGCAAATAAACTAAAGGTAATTCACAAAATAACTCATAATGATCACGTACTTAAAATTTATAAAGTACAACAATATAATAAATAATTACCTCTCGTTTCAAAACATAGATAAATAAGAACAATTTTCAAAGTTCATGAAGTAAAACGAACAAAACGAAATTTCATAATAAATTACTGGTGCATATTTTTATTTGGCCAAAGTTTAACAAAACGGAAAAAAATATTAAGTTTAACTTTTATGGGAAGATGAATTTGAGCTCCAAATATATGATTTCGTAGACAGTTATACACTAATGTTCACATAAGCGCGTGCATACACAAATATTGTTATATCGCAATACTACACAGTGATTGTGTGAGCATCTCATCCTCGTCGGCACTGTAATATCGCACGTTCGGATGACCTCTACTCAACCAATCCAACGTCTAGTCTCCTCCCTCTATATTTACGTATTGTGTAGCCTAATTCATCGTCTGGGGGCGTCGACACAACACACACACATGCACACACAAACACATACACACAAATACACACACATACAACAAATTCATGCATATATAGATTGCAAACACATATACATCTATATCTGTACAAAAGAACACCGTCATATTGAATATGAGCGGCACATACTGTCAGATGAATGATGTATCCATACCAAAGGACATAATTTTTTTGAGTAAAGAGGTTGAACAAATCACTAAGTACTCCGAATTAAAGTTGAAATGACAAGACTGTATTTAATGTGAGAGGGTAATGTAAAAGTGAGACCAGTGGTGATCGGAGTAATGGGATCAATCCCATTGAAACTTCAAAGCTTCCTAAAGCAAGTGGAAATAGTATGGACGATTAATGTTTTGCAAAAAGCCACCTTATTGGGCACAATGCACGGTCCTTCTCATTTGACAGGTGACTAAAAACTCTGGTGCAAAAGATCAGACAAAGAAGACGTGTTTATTAATTGACATGAGTATTCCCTCTGATCATAATATAGCGGTGAAAGAATTTGACAAGATCAGTAAATATAAAGACTTGCTAATAGAAATTGAAAAAATGTGGCACCTCAAGGCAACTACCATAGCAGTGATTGTACGATCGCTAGGAATGATAAAAAAAAGGTACTGAAACCTATTTGAAACTGATACCAGGCTTACCATCCCTACAGGAAGTGCAAAAAAACGTGCTAACTGGAACGACTCATGTACTGAGAATAGCATTATCGCTGTGAAAACATCCATTCATGAACTTTTTTTTTTTTTTTCTTAAATACATGTTTTACCTGTGAATTTGTGTGTGTAAACTGGGAATGCATACAACGAGTTTCTCTGCCCTAGGTGTACGGAAAACACTCGGCGAGAAATGGAAGAAAATTTGAAGAAAGAAGAAAAAAAACAACATAATAATAATAATAATAATAATAAT
>NC_068998.1:23353834-23357254 GCF_001194135.2 Octopus bimaculoides | reverse complement strand
CGTCGTCGTCGTCATCGTCATCGTCGTCGGCGTCGTCTTCGTCGTCGTCGTCGTCGTCGTCGTCGTCGTAGTAGTAGTAGTAGTAGTAGTAGTAGTAGTAGTAGTAGTAGTAGTATTGATGATGATGATGATGATGATGATGATGATGATGATGATGATGATGATGATAATGATGATGAAATAATACTACTAATAATAAATGTGAATTCCAAATAATGATAATAATAACGACGCGTCAATGTGGCCAGATATGTCCACTAGCTGTTGCGCGGTGAAGCAAAGCTCCAGAGAGATAAACAATGGTATGAACACAAGCCAGAAGGAGTAATGGAAAGCGAACATTAAAAAATACTCTGGGATTTTAACATACAGTGTGACCAAGTCATGGAGGCGCGACGGCCAGATATCGTGATCATCTATATGGATGAAAAAGAAGCAAAGATAATGGATTTTCCAGCAATACCAGGCGATTAGAGGGTGAAATGTAAGGGAACAGCAAAGAGTGAGACATACTAGTCACTGCGGAACGAGATAGGAAAGTTACGTGACATGAGGAAAGTAATGGTGATACAGGAGGTAACTGGAGCATTAGTAGCAGTTTCCAAAAGCTTTGAAAAACATATTAAAAACATTGGAGCTGCTGTCAGGATCGAAGTGATTCAGAAGACAGCATTATTGTGTACAGGTCTTGTTCTTAGGAGAGTATTGTATCTTTGAGTCACAGGAGAAGGCATTGCTTGAAACCTTTGGTGAGTCGTTACTGCCTACATCCAAGTAAAGAACAATCGGTGGGAGAAATGTTAGCACGCCGGGCGAAATGCTTAGCGGTATTTCGTCTGCCGCTACGTTCTGAATTCAAATTCCGCCGAGGTCAACTTAGCCTTTCATTCTTTCGGGGTCGATTAAATAAGTACCAGTTACGCAACGGGTTCGATATAATCGACTTAACCCCTTTGTCTGTCCTTGTTTATCCCTTCTATGTTTAGACCCTTCTGGGCAATAAAGAAATAATAATAATAACAATAATAATAATAATAATAATAATAATAATAATAATAATAATAATAATAATAATAATAATAACCCCATTTGTAAATGAAAATGTTAACCTAGACTGGTAAGGATAAAGGTGTAAAGAAGACTGGAGCCAATGAAGAATGTGCTGCACTTAACCGGTTTCTCATTGTGCACCAGGGTAGGCCTGGTCGTAGCAATTATATATGAGGTTTATACAGTGTTAATCTCGGAGTATCCTTGTAGATGCAAATGACGTACCATCAGAGTCGATTTCACATGAAATAGAAAGCAATGGAACCGTTTGAAATTAGAGAACAGATAACACGTGACCACGGAAGAGCAATAAAATAGACTATGTGGTTATCTGAAATGGAGTTAAAACCTATCAAAAGGAAATTATTTAGTGATGCTGAGCATACGAGAAAAGAATATGATATAACGGAAGAAATGCCCTGTTGCTCACTAGAGTAATCTAGAATATACTGAATCAAAATGCTTAAATGAATTTCTTTCGGTTCGTTACATTTTCAGCTCAAAAACCATTGCGGTCGACTTAGCTATCCATCCGTACGTGGCCGATAAAATAATTCCCATTTGAGCACACTGTGGTTGACGCCATCGGCTAACATACTTCCCGTAAAAGTTCTTAGTCTTGTATCAAAATTCGAAACAATTATATTACAAGGTTCTGATTTTTTTATTTGTTTCATCTTCATATAATTTTCAATCGGTGTTTTCTGTACGCATTTAATACTTACGATCCACGACTTAAAATCCCTGTATTATCAGATACCATACACCACTGTAAAATTGACAACGCTCGCATATTACTTTAAAAATCAAAATGAATCCTTCACAAACTGATGTTTTGGGAGTTTAAATCTAATTTTCATAAACAACATTCATAATTTTTTTTTTCGCTTTAAACTACTCGGAAGTGGAATCTCCATTGACAGTAGAGATTAAATTCTTCAAAAAAGTTTGGCTTTTTAATTATTATCTTTTAGTTTTAATTTTAATTCATGTATTTTAGAAATTTTAACCATTAATTTCGAGTATGTTATCGTGTAGTTTAATATTTTTTCTTATGTTTCTCCGATTTATTACATCTTTCTTTTATTTTATATTACTTTTGCATTTCCTGTGAAATTCAAATAATAAAATAAAATTCGTTTAATTTAAAAAAAAAATTAATCTCTAATTTCTAAACTTTCCAATCTCTATCATTATATATTTAAGTTTTTATCCAAAGTCTATGCGTGACTTAATCGCTACTCACTCATATGATTTATTTTCTTTCAGACTAGCTGGTGTGACTTAACCATTAATCGATAAACGTTTTCTTTTCTTGAAGTACCCGGTGTGACTTAGACCCTAATCAATCACATGATTATCTTCAAGTTTCTTTCTTTTGTGTGTGTATTTATATCTTTTATGGAAATAACAGGGAAGATAATTTCAAACTCTGCAGTTTTCTGCATATAGATTTAAATCTTAGGATTCATGCATTGCACTATATTCTTTTGTTCTTCATTCGCTTGCCGTATATTAATCTTGTTTCTCGTTCTGTTATTTCCTTGAACCTAATTGCATATATAGCTTCATACAATATTCCTAATGTGAAAGGGGCTCTCATATCTATTTCGTTTATGAATTGCTCCATTTGCACTAGGATTACACCAATTCTTTATTCTTTCTTCCAAGTAATCCCGTTCCCCTGGCTCATATCCTCCAACCATTATCATTCAAATATCCAGGTGAAGTAATTTCATTTATAAATCTACGTATTCCTAAGCATATATTTCAAAAGCTGGCTATTTGATTGTTATTATTTTCGCGGGTAACCATATCATTTAATTCATGTTCTTTTCCCAACGACATGTGTGTATCTTCGTGATTATTGTATCGATGATACCTTTCATCCATCGATATTTCATTGAGTACCCTATATATGGGACTATGTCAAACGCCATCGCTATGTTTGTTTTTGCTTAATCTATCTTTATGTTTTGTCACACAAATCTATCTAGTCTCACTGAACAAGATAATATACACAACTTTTCTGTCGTATCTTTCATCACTGACACACCGTCTTTCGTTGAATTTTAAAACAATATTATTGATTAATTATATAACTTACATTTTGCTTAATGTTATTGATCATATTAATAATACGCTGCTGGCTCCCTCTGATTTGATGAAACGTCGTCACAAGCGCAAGAAGTGAGCCATAGATTGGGACTAGTAATGATATGAGGAAGCTATTTTTACGCAATCCTAACGTTCATAAGCTATGGTTAACCAAAGGCTAGCTGTCGGAAACAGTCGCAAAACATGGCATTTTAAACATATATATATATACACACATATATATATATATACACACACACACACACATATATA
>NC_068998.1:23346907-23353686 GCF_001194135.2 Octopus bimaculoides | reverse complement strand
TAGTACCGGTTTCATTCGCTGAGACTTTTTCATATCTAAGTATAGAAAAGAAAAATTAAATTTTGGGATGAAAATTAGATGAAAAGTTTTTTTTTTAACATTTCGTTAATATTCAAAGACGAGGGGTATTTTCCTTTGTTTCTGCCTGTCTTTGTCTCTCTCTGTAAAATATTGCTCATGTATGGAGAGCGAGAAGGATTCATCCCTAATGTGTAAGAAGTAACCTTTTGACTGAATGTTGTTTAGCTTGTGTTTTCTGGCGTTAGCAATAATGCACTATGTTATCTGAGCGTTCCTCCCTCTGTCAATGTCCATATCATATTGGATAGGGATAGCGCATGTATGTTACATTTGTCCCTAAGTGACGCCAGTGGTTTTGCGTGTCTTTCCTTGAGAGAGCTGTTCGACATTCCGATATGTCTGTTCTACACCGATGGGATCCATGATGTTGGCCTTGAATATAAAATCTTTTACCAGACATCTAGAATTTCGAGTTTCAGAGACCTATACTTAGAGCCTCTTTCCGGGGTATTCCTGGTGGGTTATTTTTCTTTTTATTATGGTTGAGGAATATCGACCCGATATTAGGGGTGCAACTATACCTAACTTTAATAGGATAAAATCACTTAAAATCCAAGAGTAAAGATTTCCTATTTTTTTTTACTTTATTGTAAATTCCCGAGAATGTTCGTGTTTTAATCCAAGATGTAAACGAAAACCCTTCCTCTAAAAATTGTTAACATATTAAAATATTTTTGGAACATGAAACTAGTGGCAACCTTGATACATACACACACGCATACACCCACACACATGTATATATATATATATATAAGCTCCAATATTATTATTCCGGCATACCAACTTTTATGTGCGTACTCAAAACGTATAAGATGAAAGAAGTAATGTGGTGTACACACACACATACACACGCGCACGCACACATAACAAACTGAGTGGGGTATAACAACTGCCTATATTAGAAACCTCACAAGGCTTTTACCATAATTTGTTGTTTTGTGACTTTTAAAGTATATTTCGGATGAAAACAATATTTTTCCGTGGATATAATTGTGTGTATACAACATAAAATTCAACCTATTTTGTAAAATGTCTTTCTGTTGTATACCGACAGCAGAATAACACATTTACCTAATTTGTTTTATAACACAGCGTTTACTATCCGTAGATAAGGTAAGTATATAATCTTAGAAACTACCGTATTCGTCTTCAATGTACTGTAGTGCAGGCAAGTGAGAATGAGTCCATGATTTATCACATTTCTGTCTGTTTGCTTATCAACGCAGCTCTCTACGGTTATTGGGAAACAAACGGATTAATATTTACTGCTTGATGAAAGTCAAGGCAAAGCTGATTTGAAGGAAAGGTATTATCAGTGTCTGACTAACTTGAAGAAAGAAAGGAAAACAGTAGAAACTATATTCAATGGAACATTATTCTGAACTATCAAATAAAATGAAATAAACTTTCAAGAACGTTGGAATTAATCCCACTTCGTGGTAGAGTGATCATTATCGTAAAGGCATCTAGCCATAAAATAGAAACCTTCTCCAAGTAACAGACAAGTCTAAATGATGGTAGGAGAGCCAAGTTATATTTAGATGGATATTCCTCTTCTTGTTGTTGTTGGATATTTAATTCATCCGTTTTCCTTGGTTTATGAAAGAAGTGACAAGTTTACTGTATTACTACTGACTATAACTAGGCGATGCTCCTAACATCTAGTGTTTGTTTGCCGACATATGAACTGATATATTTCAGTGTTACTTGTCTTAAATATAGAGATTAGTGCTGGAGAGGTATAGAAAACTCTTAATTTAAATTGGTAACCCAGAACAATGCAATTTTAAAAAACGTGCTTCACATCAATTCAAACTGATACTTGGCTACCAATTATATTAGATTAAATGCATCAATGTAATATTTTGAATTGGACTTCCTAGGATCCAAGGAAAATGTTCTATTTGGACGTTCAAACGGCATTAACGGAGCCATGTATCAAATAATAGAATTAGATATACGCTACTAAATTAGCTACAGGATGTCATAGTGAATTTATTGAATCGGAAACTGCACTTGAACTGCTTGTAATGATGTAGGCATCATCGACTCCTAGCTGAATGATTCAAGAGTTCAATGCTCACTAACCTCATTACTAGGTTTACAGTTTAAGACAAGGCACCTAGTCGAGCTGACTTGTTTATGTACCTCTATTACAGGTGCGTGAGTGATTAGATGAAAACATTCCATCCAATTTTAAATGAACATGTTTCAACATCATAGAAATGTTCAAAATTTTAAGAATCCACTGAAAATTGTTCACAAAGAAATTACAAATAACAAATCAAAAGATATTCTGAAAATTTGGGGCGGGAAGATATGCAATAAAATGTATAAATCAAATGCTTAATCCAGATTTTGGTGCCTAAATCTATTCGTGCATTCGTTTATTATAATATATAAACTTTTAAATGTCTGATCGTGCTTAGCGTCATTAGAACATTAAAGGTAATAAACAGCGATCAAAGAAATATTGCAGCATTTCATGCACTCTCTATGTGTTACTTTACCCTGTCCTTTATCTTGCATTCTTTCTCTATGTTGTTGTTTTCTATCTCACTTATGTCGACCCTACATTCAGCGTAGCAACAGTTTAATGCAACACGAATTTGTCAGAAACGAATAATATTACAACTCACATATTGGGAGACACCAGTATGGAGTCTCACCTTCTCTCCCCACCCTTTCTTCTAATCAAATGCACATTTTCCAACATAACGACACATACACAGCTTTATATATATATACACGCACGCACAAACACACACATATACAGATTTTCGGTCAATATCCTCGCTCAGGGTTTTGACACTATCTAGATCTAAACCTCACAACACGCAACTTGCTGAGGAATGTGCTCTTGACACGATCCTTTAACAGCGCTGACTGTGATACAGATCACCGCTTACTTTGCTGCAGTTAGAAACTCTAATCAAGACTGGTATACTGCAACAAGCAACGTATCATTGCTACTGCAACCCTGGAATCAGCCAAGGCTGATGCATTTCCAAATCACTGAAGAACTCCGTCCTTAGAGTCCCCGGGAATGTAATATTCAACAGAGGTGGAACCTTCTGAGGGACACCATTCCTTGCATTATACTGAGAGCCTTTAGAGGGAGGTGGTAAATAAGAATTGATCTGATTCGACTGGTCTGATTCCAACACGAATGAGATTGATACGCCCATGGAGGAGAAGCAAGTTGACCTGTTGATGCCCAAGCGCCAATCTCCCGGGGCAAAACAGCAAGCATTGATATCAGCGAGGAACAACACGGAGAAGACAGCAAGACGCTTTGCAAATAAGTACTCCCTACAAATATGAAATGGAATCCAGTTTTCATTTGACATCGCAGGATGTATGAGTTGCAATCAGAACGCTTCTCCATATTCACGGTCTTCTCTTTTTAACAAATACGGGAGAAGTTCTGAGAGCAAAGGCAATGAAAGTACATCACTTTCATTGACATCATGAAGGCCTTACACTTTGTTAGAGAGGTTGCCTTTTTCAAAATCTTTGAGAAGTTTCGCTGTTCTCCGAGAATTCTCAGGAAATTCCAATAGTTTCATGCGGATATCAAAGGTATCGTTCAATATTTATAGGTGTTCAACATATGCAGAAACGTGAAGCAGGGCTGTGTACTTGCCCTCACCCTGTTTGACATTTTTTTCGAAGTCATCATGAAATATACATTTGGTTATAATTAAATTGGTTGAAGTTTTTTGGTATGGGTAACATAAAGCTGTTTAATTTGACTGTATGGTAAAATAAATTAACGTCTGTTCTTTTGTCATTAAAATTAATACTCAAGCCCATATTACTGAAGAATATAACTAGATCATCTTTAATATTTTGTAGTTCTTGATAAGAGATATTTTGGAGATAGAGGTCATCGTTGCGATATAATCCACCGAAACATACGGGAATTGATCAGCCATTTCGGATAGAATATAAATACCAAACGGGTCAGAGATCTGGGCAGAATCGGATGCTCCCATTGTTATATCAAAGCAATTGCCCAAAATTTATTATCAAATTTAACAATAGATTTTCTAGCCACTAAAACTACATTAATTTCATCTTGAGTGAGGCCAGATTTATTTTGTGCGAACTATTGGGCTTTAGTAAGGATGACAGGATTAATAGAAGACTAATAATTAAATATATCAAACTGGATAAATTTAGTGTTGAGTTTATAAACAAAAGAATTGAACCATAAATGAAGTGTAAGTGTTTTCTTTAAAAAAAAAAGGAACGTACTTATCAGCAATACTTTTGCTAAGTATAGCGATATCCGAGAGTTGGGTTATTGAAGGAGTTATGTTTGTGGTCTTTTAAAATAAAACGGGGTTGCTTTGGATTGAAAGGATCAGTCCTCATTTGTAAATTATATTTCTCCATAATTTTCTATGTTTCAACGTTGGTTTTCCTAATAACATTTTTACCAATAGCCTTATATATATTTTGCATTTCTTTCCTGAGTAATTTTAGGTAATAATCCATGCTTAGGTGATACAGGTTGCCATTTTTATCTGATTGAACAAGTAGAACTTCCATGTTGTTAATATATGATGGAACAAGTAGACCTTCCTTGTAGTTAATGTCATTTGCTCCATTAAGATTAAAAAAAAAAACCTCATAGATAATCATCTTTCTACATTTAAATATATTAGTAAATGTAATACTACGGGTCTTAGAAAGCTAATATGGTATCTCATAGACTGTAATAAACAGCTTAATTTAGACTGGAAAATATTGTGAAGGTCATTCCCTTATGATAAGGGCAAATCATTTTGCCTTCTTTGTACGGATGAACAACTGCATGTCCTTTTTTCCAAAGAGAGACTTCACTTGTCAGCACCTATGAAGAACATGTTTACGGGTGTTTACATTGGTAAAAACACATTTAAGCTATTTCAAATATCTCCTCTGTTTTGCCTAACAATATCTGTAATTTTAACCTTATTCGTTCAAGGCAAATATCTCATTCTTTCCTTTATCGTTTCTATGCATTTATCATTCACATTTCTACTTACTTGACCCTCTATTACACTGATATTTATGATCTTCAGCTTGATGAGATTGATACATTATTCCACCATATTATTCGTCCCGGGTTATTATTAATGTACCCATCGAAACATATATGTCGGTGATATAAATGATTTAAGTGACCTTTTGTGAGTTTGTCTCCATTTTCCATTTCTTTTATATTTAGTTATTATGTGATAGTGCTTCAGCAAATAGAAAACCTCGATATCAGCTAAGAAATTAAAGATAATGTTACAATAAAAAAAACAACTAATATTGTTCACTACAGCTACCCAAAGTAAATCTTTTTTTTTTCCAACTCAAGGTTTTCTTTGATTTAATACAACACGATATTTATATAATTTTAATTTATTATTATTATTTCTTATTTGTATATTCAGTCTCAACTTCCAGTAGAACCAATCATATTCAAATGTGTATATGTTAATTTCAGTCATATCAAAATATACATTATACGTATATTCACAATTTTTATTCAATTCTTGATCACAATTGCCGGACAAACGGGAACGTGACACCCTGATTAGCAGCTTTTATTGATATTTTGTGATGTTTTACCAGCTTTAATAATAAAGTATATATATATATATATATATATATATATATATATATATATACGCGAGTGTAATTACCTGTAATACTGTTAACCCACCCCGGTAGATAACCCTATTGAAAATATTAATGCCAATAACACTTATTTACAAAGCAATATATCTACTCATAATCTGATCCATATACCTAATACCCCTAAAGTGAATGATATAACTAATAGCTGTGATTGTATAATTAAAAGTAACAGCTTACATAGAAATGCATGTAAGCGTAGAAGCGTGCTATATCAATGTACATTAACGGCACAGGAAATGAAGAGTTGGTATATAGGTTCTACATAGAATGAAATTAAGAAACGTTTGACCTCTCACATTTATTCTTTCAGAAATAGACTTAGATCTGGTTCCACTGCTCTGAGTGAATTTATTATTTAAAATGGGAAATACTATCCTCTGCACCGTGTTATCAAATACATATGAAACCAAATTTGTGTCGTCAAAATACTGATATAATAATATTTAATTATTTACTCATTTTATTACTTGCATTTGCATCCGTGTCTAACTAATTTCACTACATATTTAACACTTCCGCCTTTACTACATTAAGCTCCTCTTTAAAATCAACCTGTTTTAAACCCCTAATTTATATATAGATATATATTTTGCCTTTACATTAATATTCATATAAATCTTGCCCTTTCATTAATATTCATGTATATATTATATATCAAGTTATTTATTCCTTTCACATAAGCTATATATAATATCATCCAAATTATATAATGAGCCCAATTTACCTAAATTTTATCAGGTGCTTATGTATCTATATATATATATATATATATATAAATTATAAAAATTTTATTTACCACCAGTGGTCTAGCGAGAGTAAAAAAAACAGTCAATAGACTATGTATTATTCATTTAAAATGCAGAGATGCCTGTAATAGGACATCTAACCCGCTAGAAAGAGCAGCAAAAGACTACATACCACAAAAATTAGGGATAATTTCGAAAGGTAATGAAAAATAAAAACATTTACCAATCTATATTCTGTACCATGGTTTCAAGTCAATTTTAGTAAGATAAAAA
>NC_068998.1:23336264-23346539 GCF_001194135.2 Octopus bimaculoides | reverse complement strand
ATACATACGTACATACCTGTACGTATGTGTGTGTGTATGGATTTATGTGTCTTCATTCTCTATTTCGTTTTAATATTAATTAACGTAATTATTTACCTGTAATAAGTTCTTAATTCAGGATATATTATTAATTTATCAGATATATGTGTTTAATTCCACACATATTATGTAAAAAAAACTCTTTGGTTTTAACCTGGTTTATCTCTTATCTTAATCTGTATTGATAATATTTTTTATTCAACAAAATTTCTCCTTGTTATTTTTTCATTATATTATATCATATTTATTTGTTATCATATGCATTTAACCCTATAATGTATTATTGGTACATCCTTTCAATTCTTTGTTAGTTTTAAGGACAAATCTTCCAATTTGTTTTACTCATTTTATTTTTATTTTTATTTGATTTAATATAGTTCTGCATCTTTTGTAATCTTTGCATAAAATTTCATTTTGCATGTCAGTTGATCTAACTAAGCAAATGCATGTTTGTCTAAAAATATACTCCAATTAGTTTTTATAATTTAATTTACTTAACTTATTCCTTTATCTTTTATAGTATTTGTATAAAATTACAATTTGCATTTAAGTTAATCTACCTTATAAAATGTACGTTATGACATATAATATCCTACAATCATTTTATTTTATGAAAATTAAGAGCTTTTGGTAAATCTTATATTATCTCCACCTAATATTTAGTACAGACATATATGACTCAAGATTATATTACATTATATTATATTATATTATATATATATATATATATATATACACAAATAGGAGGGATGACCAGCAAAAGTGGACTCCTATATGCTAGAAATAGATGCCGAATCAATTTGAAATTTTATATATATATATATATATATAAGAATGATGTATTTTATTTCTGATGTATAATTGATCTTATTTCTCCATTAGTCTTATTATTTAGTATATAGCTATATCTCTTTTAATACTGGCGTATCATTGACTTCTGTATTTATCCATGATTGTTTTATTCTGATTATTATTGTTTCTTTTTCATTTTTGTTTATTTCTTTTATATTTTATTTTGTATTATACTTTATTTAGTAGTAAAACAGGCCAAGTTAATAGCATATTCATAAGATTCCTGATTCACTGTTTAAATCCACAAATATATTATCATCACCTCAGATTACATTTTCATATATACCCCCGTTTATATTCGTTCCAACTTTTCTGTCTTTATATATTTTTTTCCCTACATCTCTGCTATACATGAATGCATTTTACGTAATTCATTGTAATTTATTTTGTTTGGAATTTATTTATATAAAGTATTTCCTCTTACAAAACGTTTATTTTCTTAATAATTCCTTTACCGCATTTAGCATGTTCCTCAAACAAAATGTTGTATGTCTTAAATATTTAGTTTTTAATTTTTGTTCCTATCTAATAATCTATTTTTATTATTATTGCTTTTTACCATAAAAGCTTCAAATAAATTGTCTTAAGGAATGTATGGATATATTATGGATTTGATATTTTTCTGTTTCGATATTATTCTGGAGATTCTATTTATTTATTCAATTTCAATTTTATTTCATCATTATTATAAACATAAACAATAAGTCATTATTATTATTATTATTATATTTAGAAATTATTTATCCCTTTCGGATAACTTCGGTTGATACATAATTACCACTGTCTGCTTCTACTTGACTTCACTTTTATAACGTTAAATATTTTGTATTCCAGTATTATAGAGAAGTATATTATATGACATTATTATGTATTTTACACACACAGGTTTTTCTGCTTGATTTTTTTCCTTTTTCCTACTTCGCCTTCTCATTACCATTATAGTAATCTCTTCTTACTTTAAGACACAAACTATACACTACTTTCTCCCCTATGTTAGATTGAGGCATTATTATATATTTATATATACATGCGTTTTTCTGCTTCCTTTTTTACCTTTTCTTTTTCTCCTTCTAAATACATATTGATATTATATTAATCTCTTCTTTTCTTTCTTTAAAATGGAAAAACACTACCTTCTTCCCCTACGTTGGATTGAGGCCTTCTATAATCGGCTCTCTTTGTATATATACTATCAGTTAACGGTTTATAGCCGTTCTCTCAACATGTATTTCTAATATGTTTTTACTACCTCTGAAGAGATTCATCTTTCAAGGATTTAAATTTTATAAATCAATTTTATAAAGATTTCTGAGATGTCAGAGATGTCATATTTTATGATTAATAAATATTTTTATTAATACCCTCTCCATTTGATTCTTATTCTTCAAATATATAAATACATGAACCACGGTTTCTATGGTTACCTTATAGTTGAACTTTCTATAAATTGGTAACTAACCAGTATTTTCATTGGATTTATGGTCTTTTAATGAGGTTTATATATTTTACTTGATTATATACATATATATATATATATACACATATTAAGGTTGCTTCCCAAACACATGGTTTCGTGTTCGGTCCCACAGCGTGGCACCTCGGGAAAGTGACTTCTACTATAGCCTCGGGCAATCCATAGGCTTGTAAGGGGATTTGATAGACGTAAACTGAAAGAAGCCCGTCGTATATATATATATATATATATATATATATATATTTATATATATATATATATGTGTGTGTGTGTGTGTGTTTGTATGTATATGTATGTATGTATGTATACACTCACATACATACATGTAAACATACATATATATTGTGTCTTCAAAAAAGAATTTATGCTCCTACTGGTGAATCGCTTCCGTCCAGTAAACTATCAAACCCATGAAAATAAGTAAACATTGATATGTAACAATATATGTTATATATTGTTATATTGATATGTAACAATATAAAAACTATGTGACCTTCAACAGGCTTTCAATGCAACCCATCACTCGTAAAGAACTTACAACTGTATAATATTTTCAAGTGAAATATATGCGATAATATACTTCTCATGAACACAGCTTTCTATACGTCTTTTGATATTTTCTGTATTACTTCTTCTACCATATTTCTCGATGCAAATTCCAATCACTCAAACAACATACATAAATTTTAGATACGGTATTTATCTCCTTTCCCTCTCTTTGATAACATATTAGAACTAAGACGTACTCTCTCATGTCATAAACGACTCCTAGTCATTAGGTTTTATATAACTTTGTTAAGTTTGAAACTTTTCTACCACTAATCTAGCTCCTTTAATACTACTGCTCCGAAAATTGTGTTGTTTGCAATATTATCACTAACATCGGACGTATTTGAATATGATATTTTTCCATTTAAATGGTCACGTAAATATACATGATTTCCTTCATTTTGTCGCAAGCACCCGCTCTGATTAGCAAATCTGATTTCGCTGTCTTTGTTAGTAATAGCAACAAAGACAGTAATAGTAGCTTTGTTTGTCTGATGACGGCATGTGGTAGACGTTCCGTATTTGTGAAAGCAAACAAAGAACATTTAAATAATTTTTTTTGCATCTAACATCACTAGCGAACCGGGGCCATAAGTGGATTAACAAATAAGTTCCATTTAACATAAACCCAAATACACCATCGTCGTCGTCGTCATCATCATCATCATCACTCTTATTATTACTATTGTTGTTGCTGTTTTTGCTGTTGATGTTGCTATTTTATTGTCTTTCGATATCTGCTCATTTAACAATATCCGTCTGGTATCGACCAGATGCCTTGGGCAGGTATTGTAATATAATAATGAAAGCATTTCACTGCATGATGTGCAGTGAATGTAGAGACCAACCGATGTCGCTAACCTTATTATCAGTTAAAGTTTAAGTGGAACAATCTAACTCTACGGTCTTTTGTCTCGACTTGTTCATCACCGATTCGTTATTATTGTTGATCTCCTCCATTTTTAAAGGTGTTTGTTTGGTTTTTGATATATTGTAATAATTTTATAAATAAGCTATCGGGCAGCAAGAATGAATGCTTCAGTTTCGGTTTTTTAATATCTATTTTGTCTACTACCGATGGTTTTGTAGTTAGTCAGCATCAACGTTGTGCATGCGAAGTAAGTATTGCTTGAGTTGAGTCGTTCGATGTCGTTTATTTTTCAAAGGCCTAAGGTTCTAAGGCTTTAACTTTGTGGATTCGTGCTTCCATTGTTGGATGTCCATGACACTCATTTTTGTATACGTTTTTTTTTACCGATAATGGTTCTTTTTCCATACCGAACTACTTGGTAAAATTATTAATTATTAAATTAATAATTCTTTATCCTATATCTATAATGATAATTCACTCCCTGCTAGTAAACTGCAGATTTTCTGCGATACTGCTTCTGACGCACATGGTGAACCAGAGGATGGATACAGAATTACTCGTCTATATAAATTCGGAAATGCTGCTTCTCTTATGTTATGTTCGATGAGAGAGATAGTACGATCAAGACACCATCACTAGTTGCAGCATATATTGTCCGTACAGGCAAAATTAATAAATGTATAAGATATCTATTTATATATAGAGACAAGCGTACTATGTGAGCACCAGCATCGCTAAAATAGAAGTAAAAATACTTTTGTGGCATTGAATAATCACGAAATGAATATAAGCATGATAGGAAAAAATTGCAGTGAACAATAAAATCGTCTTACCTCTGCTAGGGCAGCGAAACCAATGCTGTTTAGTTTGACATCATGATTTCGAATTTAGCGCCAGGCTGTGCATGATTCTCATTAGAGAATGTGAGTATTTAATTTGCAAGTGAGTATTCAATTTGATTCTTTGTAGAGATAATATGGAAAGCAGAGAAAATATTTAAATCATTCACAATCTATAAGGAACAAATTTCTTAAAACCAATCTAATTTTGTTATTTTTAAATTATTCCATAACGTATTGCTCCATTATTCTATGATAAAATCACGATTCGAAATAATGTAAATAAATTTTCAATGGGAATAATAATTCACTTCATGATCAATGTATTATGTTATAATCCCTTTTGGATAATTGAATTTTGTCAGATATTTTCAAAATAATTATGTGTAATCTCAGATTAAAACCTATGCATTTCAATAATTGTATTGAAATTAATTTGAAGGGGCTTCAAATTATCTTTTAAAATACGTTCGTGCAATATATATTTAGGCATATTGTTTCAGAATCTTCAAATCAAGTTTCGATTTAGAGAGTACACATTGAATTATTTTCCTCACATTTTATAAGTACAGTATGACTAAAGCAATTTGATCTGCTGGACACATTACCGATATTAAGAGATAACGAATAACGCAGGCTAAGCCAAGAAATCAGCAGTTCCTATCTAGCAGTGCCAAACCCCAAGTTGCTTAAATTATATATTTTCTAATCCGTTATTAAAGAAGGTGGTATATTACACAATGTTCTTACTTTTTGTTTGTTTTACAGTGGACAACGCTGAATAGATCGATGAGGATGCTGTGGCACAAGAGGAGCACACATGTATTGAGGCTGCAACATGTCACATGTCCATCTTGTTCGGTGTTTCTTGGCAGTTGTCTACTGAAACTGGCAGCACGGGGTGGGAGATAGAATTTTCATTTCTCGATCAACAGAGTAATGTGTACACTGGGCATTCTGTTTTGGCGCTTTTCTTGAAGGTCTAGTTGGTTATGTGTTGATATGGGCCATGTGAAACACATTTATGCACAACCACCTTATATCACAATAGAGCACAGAGAATGTGGGCCAGAAACGTGGCTTGGGTGAAGCCTTGATTCATTTTTCATGAATGAAGATTAGATATGAATACAATTCTACTGCCTACATGGCAGCAGGTTTCGAACCTGTTTCGATTGGTCCCTTTTCGGAACCATTTAGTACCGTGCGCACGGTATGGAAGAATTGCGTCGTCGTACGAAGACGGTGAAAACATCGTAGTTTCGGTTAACAAGCACATCGCGGTTATCAGAACTGCTATGATGCACTAAGCAGTAAACGAATGATGTAAAAGAGTTAAATAAGTAAACTAAACTAGTACAAGAAGAAAGAAGTGAAGGAAGAGGTTATTGATAACCAAGAAAAAAGGTGTACGCTGTACTCTAGGAATGTACAATAATATGGGATTATCCGGCATAAAATACCATTAAATGAAGAGATTTGAGAAATACAAATGTTATTGATAGAAACATAAGTCAACATAAATAAATAGCAGTAACTTGAAGAAAGAAATAATGGCAGTTAAAAAAAGAAATTAAGGAAATCTATTTTCAATAAAGTAATATTAGCTCAATCTGTGTATGATTTTAGTACATGAGTAAATCCAGGTGTAAATAACAGAGCAACGGTATCAAAAGCTGCATATATAAATACTAATATGGTATTTGCTTGTGTGTTATGGCAAACACTTTCAGGAGAAAAATGGAGAGAAAGGTGAAGACATTTTTTAAAGAACTTCATGTCTGCGAATATCTTGAGTTGAAATGGAAATCGCTATCGGAATCTAACATCAGATTAAGCTATTTGAGTGCAGCTTCTGTTTCATAACTATATTTGTATTCCTGTGCGTACATGTGTGTGCATGTGAGCATCCGTCTGTGTGTGTGTGTGTGTGTGTGTGTGTATGTGTGTGTGTGTGTGTGTGAGTGCGTGTGTGTGTATGTGTATTTGCATGTACGTCTATGTTTGTAACGATGTATGCGACTGTGAATGTGGGTTTGTTTGTATATTAATATGCGCGTTGGAAACGTAAAAAGACAACATTTAACTAAGCTAGTCAATACATCAAATACGCAAGCAGCATTTATTTATTACTTAAATAACTTTGATGTGATTACTAATTACCCTTCGTAAAATATGCATACAGTTATGCATATATATTTGGATAGCTATGAGTATAAATGCAAATATGCATACATCTATGTATATGTATATGCTTCCTATTTGTCTCCTGGAAAATCGGTGTATATACTATCGGTTGACAAGAGTGAAATAAATCTTCTGGGAGAGATGAAATAGTGTTGGCCATTCAAAAACGAATGCAATTCTAACAGCATTTATTGTAGTACAATTATGTAATATCTATGTCATTTTACTAGCCCATTGTTTTGTATGTTTCAGAATCTAAATAAAGTTTGAATTGATTTTTCCTACCCAGGAGAAAATTGATATTTGTTGTGCAATTATTTTCATATGAGCTCAAGCTTGGCTATAAACTAGTGACATCAGTTCAATGTATCAATAATACATTTTCCTCTGATGTAGCTAATGATGGAAGAATAAATTTGGTTTATGAGATTTTTTTGTCTGGCAACCCAGTTCTTCACATTGAACTAAAGTTCAACCTTCAACCAATCATCAATTCAAAAGGACAGATGCAATTATTCGACCAACTGATGTCAATAACCTATCTCATTATAAAAGAGCCGTAAAAAACACAATTTTCATGTGATGATATTGCTGGTGTTGGTGATGATGCTGGTGCTGCAGTTAATAGTAGTTTGGCCCCGCTCGAACTAACTAATGGAATGTATTCTGTCACAATCCCTTAATATTTAGTGTCACGGTCATAGAATATGCCAATACCGTACGTAATGTATTGAGGCAGAACTATACGGAGATCTTTTGGTATTGCTGGAAGACGGAAAGTTAATGAAAATACCCAGTCTTTCTGCTTTTCACTGCTATACTGCGTGCGAAATTTACTTATTTGTCTGCATAATACACAGTTCTTTTAGAAAATGTTATCGCATTCAAAAAGCAAACATCTAGCTTTAAAGTTGACGGTAATTGTTGTGAGGGCGCAATCTAGCTTAATGGTAAAGCGCTCAACTTGTATCTAATGGGTACGAGTTCGATTTAGTGACCGCAACCTGGCAACACTTTCGTCTTATTAGGGTAAATACACCAACTCACTGATGTTTTCAAAATTATACTGCGTTACAAGTAGGTAATTATAGACACACATACGTGTGCGTGTGTGTGTGTTTGTGTGTGTGTGTTTGTGTGTGTGTGTGTGTCTATGTGTGTGTGTGTGTGTGTGTGTGTAAGGAGAAAAATAGAAAACTAATTTTGAAATAATTAAAGAATGTTATGTTTTCTGTTGCCATAAAATTAATTATTCTACTATAAATTTTCTAGATGCAACTTTTAGTTTAAGCACATGGTTGGTTATCTGAGCCTTTCCACAAGCTAAATGATGACCTGAGGTACATTAATGTACAGTCAAATCACTCATCTTTAATAAAATGAGTAGTAAAAAACATATCTAATAGAATATCAAAACTATCAGCGATGGAAGCAAATTTTAACGCACATTCACCGTATTCATAATGCTGCTTTAGCTTCGGCTGGATATACGAAAAAAATAGAATAGATGCACGCGAAAAATATTGCTAATTGTAGTAGATATGAAACTAAGCGAACTAAAACTCGCATAATGGCACACACTTGTAAACACAATACTGAGAGTGTCAGTCAGATTAAACTATAAATAAGGAGCTGAAAATAGGGAACATTAAATAGGACACCTCCATATCGCACATTATGAACAATAAATAGAACAAATGAAATAGGGAATTTGATGATCTCTGTAGTTTAATTCTATCTACGGATTACAAATACCTAAGGAATTGTTTGCCCTATTGGATAAATGTTTTCTCAAATCCATTAAAAGCCACAAGATCTTTATCAGGCACACTGAAGATATCATATGCATATTCTAGTAATCTAGAATACTTTAAACATAAAATTAATAATAAGACGATTAAACCAGAACACAAATAGAACGTGAGGGAATAAAAAAGGACAGTTCATCTAAGATTTATGATTTAAAAAAAAACAAACAAAAACAGGTCAAACAGTTGCCTCTAATTACAAAATTAATGGTATAAACAAGTACAGAGAATGCTCATAATACTCATTAGAGCAGCAATGAACAGAACAAAAGCCACTTAAAGCCACATAAATGAAGAAATTATGGAAGAAAATACCAGAAATGAAAGAAAAAAAAAAGGAAAGGGTAATATAATAATTGGAAACAGTTGTAGAATTAGCAACAAAAGCGCGTGTCCATATATATTACGTCACAGCTGCGCGGTAATAAGATGAGGCGCATATGTGCGTATAGGTGCGTCTGCAGATTAAAAAAAAAACAATATCGGGACCATGTTGTCAGTTTCAGCAGAATTGATAAGAGGCATTCTATCTGACAAGAGAACCTACTACGGAGACAAAGAGAGGTTGGAATGAAAATTAGTATCACTTAGTGCTAACTAAAAAATGCACACCCCTAACACGCGTTTTCTTCATACGACAAATCGGTGCGCATTTTATTGTGTGAAGACACCTTAAATATCATGTGCTTCGAAAAATATGAAAGTTTCAAACTATATACTTCAGTACAGTTTTTCACGATTTCATAGCGATATTTACTTAACATTCTACTGTGACTGTCTATACTCACCGAGCTTAATGTATTTTTCTTCCTCTTTATATGCACTGATATAACATTACCAGTAAGTATTATGTGAATATTATTCAGATCGCACTAAATGGCATGATCTTTAAATTATATCTATATACATGTATATGTCAATGAAGTTCTTTTCTTCTTTTACTCTTACATGTTTCAGTCATTTCACCCCAGGACTTATTCATTGTAAGCCTAGTACTTATTCATCACTCTATTTTCACGAACCACTAAGTTGCGGGGACAGACACATCAACATCACACACATACACACACACATACACACACACGCATACACACACACACATACATATATATATATATATATATATATACATGTGTACACACGCACGCACACACATGCACACTCATGTACGACGGACTTCTTCTGTTTCCGTCTAAGAGAACCCCTCAGAAGGGTTTGGTCGGCCCAGGTCTATACCAGAACACACTCAAGATTCCACGCACTGGGACTGAACCCGAAAGCATGTGCATTGGAAGGAAGTTTCTCATCACACAGCCACTCCTGCGCCAATATGTAAATCTCTGTATGTATGACTGTATGTATAAACACACACACACACACACGTATATATATGTATATATATATATAATAATATTATTAGGGACAAAATCCAAAATTACAGGTAAAAAACTCAATTAAAATCAATTTATAAAAAATTAAATTGAGCCTTATAGATAAAGTATATATAAAATATATATAGTTTTAGGGAAAATAACCAATTTTCAAGAACTCATCGATGAAAATCCACTATCACATATAGAAAAATTAATAATTAAAAGCACAATAAATGAGTATAATATAAAGTAAAGTAAATATCATAAGATAAATATAATAAAA
>NC_068998.1:23335042-23335849 GCF_001194135.2 Octopus bimaculoides | reverse complement strand
ATATATATGTATGTATATATATATATACACATACATATATACATAGTTGGATCTATGTGTATATAACACAAACTTATAACTGATTCCTGCATATATCCATGTACCTGTATACAAGTATAATGAATATATACACATACGTATATTTTAATGTATCTGTGAGTGTGTGTGTGTGTGTAAGAAAAGGATGGGATTAAAAAATCCTGGCTGATATCAAGAAAACACTCAGTATAAAGCAATATAATTTTAATTCATAACTTTAGACATCATAAGTATTGTTATATGTTGTTCTTCTACTACTACTTAAAAATCTAGATTTTATTATCATTCCAATTCCTTTAAATGTAGAAGAAAATGTAATTCTACTAATCTTAGTAAATGTATGTGGAATTTAATATAAGATATGATTGAAGGAGATCTATTATCTTTTATGCACTCTCGTATAACATTGCTAATTCTAATTCCAATTATGATATTTGCCTCGAAGAATTATATTTTATAATTACTTCTAAATTAATTTTATTGAATTTTAAATGGGCACTTAAGTTTATGATGTCACCATAAATTTAGAAAGGCATTCAAATATTTCATTTATTAATTATAATAATCTTTTCGGTAATTATTATATAATAAGTTTAAATTGTATTTAAGTGCTTAATGTAATAAGTGATTAACTCACGATATATTTTCGTCGACTTTTAAAGGCAAAAGCCGGTATGAAAAATCGTCGGATAAAAGGGAACTTACTAATATGTAGAGAAATGAAAAAGATAAAAATGATAAAAAATACACACAACCATATTCTTACAC
>NC_068998.1:23333269-23334338 GCF_001194135.2 Octopus bimaculoides | reverse complement strand
ACATTTCTACGTATAAGTATACGTATATATATGTGTGACGTACATTCACACTCCCGCATATATACGAACATATGCATATCGGTATAAATGAACGGGCATGTGCATGAAACTCGCACATATGCACCGGACACAGTCTTACATTCATATTCATACACATACAAATAGACACACACATGCACTTGCTATATAAACATACATATACATATACACACACACGTACACACACACAATTAGAAAGGAAGAAGGAAAACATTAAAGAATATATGTAAAAAATATAAAATTATAAATTAATGGAAGTTAAAACGTATGGGGAAGCATGTGCAGGAACATCGTAGCTGTGGTCTCGGGGGTCCGAAAACAATAACAGGCATTTTGTGTAATGTCGATGTGATCCAAAAGGTTCAGTTTTTGAATATATACATTTAGCCGGGTGCAAGCAACATTTCCAGATGAGCCATATTTCCATATTACAAAGACCGCACTTGCCACCTCCGTTCGTATAAGATTTGCACTTGGTTGAGATGTTCCAGTAAATCGTGTATGTATTGGTTGTGAACGCAGTAGGTTTATGTCTATATATTGTGAGAATATGGTTGTGTGTATTTTTTATCGTTTTCCCTTTTTATTTTTCTACCTATTAGAGTAACTTCCCTTTTGTCCAACGGTTTTTCATATCGTCTGTTGCCATTAATAGCCAACGAGAATGTATCGTAGCTCTTCGCCCCGATATTTGAAACTCCGAGTGCTATAGTGAAGTGTTACTGTTTGCTCTAAATTATATCATATGTATGCTTATATATATATTTGTGAATATAATGTGGCTGTCCAGGATGGGACGATTGTTACTGTTGCGTAACCCCATGAAACATCATTTCCTGCTGACAACACAGATATTGTGTCGTATAGCCAGCTGGAAAAGATGTATATATGCGTGTTCATATAGTTATTACTAATATCTACCTGCGAATATTATGAATATATAGAGGTATGTGTGTATATAGACAGAGATTTGTATATGTGTGTGTATCTATGTAGATATTATATATATAGGTTTGCGTGTGCATACATA
>NC_068998.1:23316425-23332315 GCF_001194135.2 Octopus bimaculoides | reverse complement strand
ATATATATATGCGTATGTGTGTGTATATGTTTTTTGTGTCGGTATTTGTCCCGCCAACATCGCTTGACAACCGATGCTGCTGTGTTTATGTCCCCGCCACATAGCGGTTCGGCAAAAACGTCGATATAATAAGTACTAGGCTTACAAAGAATAAGATGAGGGGTCAATTTGCTTGACTGAAACAAGTAAAAGAGTAAAAGAGCAAAAGAGTATAAAGGTAGGTATGAGCATGGATGTGTATGTAAATGTAAGTTTATAAATAGATATGTATATATAGTTAAATGTATGTGGATCGAAGTACGTAAGCAAACAAATATGAGCTTTAATAAATAAAATCTAGGTTAGGAAATCCCAAGAAATATCACCAGACGAATGTTGAAGCCTAGCGAAACAAAGAGGGAATTGAGATACAAAAATGGTTAAGAGACGCAATAGAGGACTACTTAAGGCTTGGTATCGTGCAGACATACATATAGTTGTGTATATGTATATATACATATATTCAGTTACCCGGAAGGGTCGTACCGATTTATAGTAGCTTACTGTTCGACTTATTTGCCATGAAACTACCTCAATTCTGGGAAGAGGGCATTTTCAAGTCAATGGAAGGATGGAGACGCATTGTGCAACAAAACGATTCATATTTGGTTGATTAAAAATGTAATGGCAAGTATTTATTGACCTTTTTCTTTCCTTTAAAATCGGAACGAACTTTCCGGACAACCCAATATTTATGCGTCTGTGTGTATGCGTGTGTGTTGGTTATAGTTAAACGTATGTATAGTCACATACGTCACTGTATCTTTTACTTCTTTTGCTTGATTCAGGCATTAGATTGCGGCCAAGCTGGGGCAGTGCCTTCAGGAATTTTTAATCGTATGCATCTACCCTAATATTTTTTTTTTTAACCTGGTATTATGCTACTGGAATCATTGGCGAACCGCTAAATTACAGAGACGTAAGTACACAAGCACCGGCTGTCAAGCGGTAGCACGGGAGAAACTCAATCACAAAGGTACACATAATCACGTGCGTCAAGGCTTTGTTCGGCACGAGGCTATATTAGTGGACACTGCCCAAGAGCTCCTGCTGTGCTACTGAATCCCAAACCACGTGGTCGGAAAGAAAGCTGCATACCACACGGTCAGGCCTGCGCCTGTGAATGTGTATATACGGAGTAGTAACCAAAAGTAACAGAACATTTTCTCTTTGGGACAGGCCCGTTGATTTTCGGGCTTTCGACGTTAGAAGCCACTTGATACAACCTTCAGGCATCAATCTACTGACCGGCATCTTCCTTTACGGTTTTACAGCTACGTGGTGCATGTAAGTTTTGTAGTACTTCTTCCTTGTTCGTCATTTTTTTACAGTAGCTGAAACAGCATGCCTCAGTGAAATTCTCTTTACTACTGGGGAAAAAGGGCGGCCGGGACAATTGTCATGCCTCAAACAGTTTACAAAGAAGATGCCATGAGCAAAACACAAATTTACAAGGGGTTTTCACGCTTTAGGATTGGTCACTGTTCGCTTGAAGACCAACCTCTTTCAGGGAAACCGTCAAATGCCCAAACGATTGAAAACATAATGAAAATTCAGGAACTGGATTTACAGGACTGTCACTAAACAACTGACGAACTTGTTTATGACATATTGTGACCTGGAGCTCCTACCAGAGACTGTTGGACAAGGAGCTGCGAATGAAATGAGTTGCGGCAAAATTTGCGGCTCGCTTGCTCACGGAAGATCAAAAGCAGTCACGGCTGAATGCGTTTTGTGGACTGAAAGAACAGAACAGATGTGAGTTGACTCAAACCTTTTTTCCGAAGGTCATCACTGGTCATGAAAGCTTGCAATATTGAATTTGCAGATTTTAAAGAGGTAACAAAAGCGTTAAAAGGCAACACTTCGCAAGAGTTCCAGAACTGCTTCGAACAATGGAAAACGCGTCTGATACGAGGTATTGCTTCAAATTTAGAACAGTTTAAAGTGCAAACATGTAAAACTAAGTGCGTGAAACAACGTTGCAAAATTCCGCTTTCTTTTGCGTACACTCTCGCATCTCACTCTCTCTCTCTCTCTCTCTCTCTCTCTCTCTCACTCTCTTTCTCTCTCTCTCTCTTTCTCTATCTATCTATCTATCTTCATATGCGTGTGTTGTGTGTGTGTGTGGTGTGTATATATGTATAGACTGGATTATTTACGTTAAGGAAACTTAAAATTAAATTAAACAATTGTATTTTTGTTCTTTCTGATCGTATATGTATTTTATTTTTATTTTTGATTCGTTCCCCTTTTAGTCTTGAAGGCTTTATTTTATTGCCTATATGAGAAGAATTTTTTATCATGTCTTAGATAATTTTTGAGACGTATAGCATGCTATAATTACCATCATGTACTGTCATAGAAATAAGCAAAACGGAAAAGAAGAAACGAGGTACTTTTTTGAAAAGCCCCCTGAATTAACGCATTTCCACCTACGTGACATCAAAGCCGTTTGTACAGCATGTCCTGCAACTTACCTATGCATGATGGGTGGAAACAATCGTCGTAATTCTGAAAATTCATATTTTTACAAACACAGAATTCCTGAAGTAAATTCAGTGATATACCTCCATGCTATTGTTGACATCAGGTAACTGAATATTGGGAACATACTGTAAATTGCATACTACAAGTTGTATACAGAATACAAAATTATTACTTTTACAAATGCACACACACACACACACACACACACACACACACGCACGCGCGCGCACACACACACACACACACACACACACACACATGTATATATACAAATAATTTCTAATTTGCTACGCTTTATATTTATGTATAAATGCATTATAAAATATAAAACATGAACTTTTAAAAATGTTCATTGTAAAAGCACGAGAGAATATATCATGGACAGAGTATTTAGACATATTCATAGGCACACTCATTGAAAGGAAACTGAATACATGCAGTGCGAAGTAAATTGCTGGCAATACCTTATATTACCTTATGTTGTGGCAACTGGTTTGCAGTGAAAGTATTGATTTGGACTAGACTGAATTGATTCATTTAATTGAACATGTATCTATATGTGAATTGCGTTTTAAGATATGTATTAGATTAGTCTATTGAGACGCTTCTCATCCTGAAGTGGATATATATATACAATATCAACTAAAGTTTTTTATGATCTGTTCCAATGCAATAGTCTCTTTCTAGGACATAGATCAACTGTAACGCAATTGATAGTTTTAGTTGTGTGTAATCTAGGAATATAAGTGCATTTCAATTCTGCAGTATCGGGGCTGAAAGTGTAACGATTCTTCAAATTTAGTTTACAGCATCGATATTATATGGGGTTTTTTTTTGTGAATATGGAAGTCCACAAATAATTACATATCAAGTATTTGAATGCATTATGTTCGTTTTGCGGAGGAGACGACAAATTGCATATAAAATTATTTACAAATATATAACATTTGTAAGAGTTAAAACAATACAAACTGGAAGGCGACGCACCATACGTTCATTTTATCTCTGAATCAAGACGTATATATTCCATAAATGTGTTCAATGTGACTCCAGTACAGATCTTTATCGGGACGTCAGAATTAAGGACGTTGGCAAAATACACCAAACTTTTTATCAATATATTTTTGACTATTGAAACACTTCTAATCCTGAAATGGGTATATATACAATATCAACTAAAGTTTTTATGATCTGTTCCAATGCAATAGCCTCTTTCTGGGACGAAATGCTTAGCGGTATTTCGTTTTTTATGATCTGTTTTAATGCAATAGACACTTTCTGGGTGAGATACTTAACGGTATTTCTTCTGTTTTTGTGTTCTGAGCTCAAATTCCATCGAGGTCAACTTTGCCTGTCATTTTTTAGGGGTCGATGAATTAAGTACCAGTCGCGTACTGAGGTCGATCTAATCGACTGGCTCCCTCCCCCAAAGTTTCGGGTCTTGTGCCTAGAGTAGAAAAGAATATATTTTTGTCCCGTAGGCAGTTGTCGAGGTATTCACCGTTGCATAATTATTGTATATTACTTTTTTACTCGTTTTAGCCATGCGATCGCGGTCATGCTGGAGCACCATCATGGTAGAGAGCAGTATGAATCGTAAATTTAATCTTAATAAAATATTGAACTGTTTTTGGGAATATCACGTTTAAGAATTGTCTGTTACTGTTGTTGACAAGATACAATGACTATATTTATATCTATCGAAATGTAGTTGTCTTAGCTTCCTGAACATATTCACCAACGTGTCGCTAATACCAATGAAAATAATTATTTACAGATATCATATTATAATAAACCATAAAGGAAAAGATATCAGGAACTATTTTTCTCAATTTACACTTGACACCGAAACTTCACAGAATTTGAATTCGTATGTTGAGTGGTCATAAATATACGATTTTTTCGAAAAACGAAATCATCATTTCGTACTAAACTTATCATAGGTCAGGGATGAGAGATATACAAGGCTAAACAACAGATAGAGATATGAGGAGAACAAAAAGTCAAACTTCATGTTTAATACGATCCATGGGACTTCAGCCATACAAAATGTTTCTAATACGCTACTTTTACTTTCACTTTAACTATATTCCCTTTATTTATTCTAACCCTATGCCGTTTAAATCGAAAATACCACTAGGTGTTCCAATGTCTTATGCATTCACATTGATTGTGTATCGAACAGGTGGTGGTACTACTTCTGTCTTTATTATTATAGAATAAACCTACTATAATTGTAATGTTGCCAGTACCTCGCAAGTTATGTCCCCTTCATATTTATTTACAAACGGAATACGTGTAATTCAGAGTAGCGCCATTTCATTAGTGTTTTGACCTTGGAAATATTCTTATGTAAACATCTTGCAATAATAACACCCCTAATGTTAAACAGTTTGCTAGCCGAGAGCTAAACGCACTAAGTAAGACTGTTATTTCCTTCAATATATTTATAAAAACTACCCAGTAAGGATTACTAAAGATTTATAAATACGTTAGTTATGAGGATATTATTTCATCCTCAATATTTGCAATATATTTTTGCTAAATATATATTTTTCATGCTTAAAGATTTTCCCGGGACTTTTGTTTTATTTTTGTGCGTGTGAATCTCATTTTTCATATCGAAATAACTCCAAACAAGTTTTTTTTTATCTTTCAGATAAGAATCGAGAATAATCACACCATTAGGATATCATCAGTGTTGTCGTCATTGTCATTAACATCGTCGTCGTCGTCGTCGTTATCATCATCATCATCATCATCATCATCATCATCATCATCATCACCACCACCATCACCACCACCAATTATATTGCTTTCTCCCTTTCAGATTATGTGTGTGTACATTTCTCCCTCTCTCTTTCTCTCTCTTTCTTTTCCACTCTGTACTCTCGGTCTTGTGTGATCCGTCCTTTTTGTTAATTCACATGACCCCCAGTTTTACTACTTCTTTTCTCATGTTTATAATACACGTATCGTTCACGACTTAGTGCACATCATTCAGGCCGGGCACAAAGAAAAAAATAGGCACACATTAAGTACGTACATTACTCAAATTTTGGTGTGTCGTACCCAAACATATAACACATGCAGAATAAGTGTGTAGCATCTTGCACATTTAAAGCCATACAAATTTGGATACGCACATAGCTAGGTTAATTTTTGTGTTTCTGTTTTACGAAATGAATGCTAAATACACATACGAACCACAAGTTTAGGTATCTGTCTTTTTAACAGTAGGGATCCGCATAGATAGTTGTATTAAGAATTTCTCTGCTAATATTAATATTGACAATCTTAATATGGCGGCGAGCAGACAGAATCGTTTCTTCACAGGGCGAAATGTTGTCTGTCTTTATGTTCTGAATTCAGAATTTCACCGAGTTTGTCTCTACCCTTCATTCTTTCGGAATCGATAAAATAAATACCAGCTGAACACTGTGACAGGTGTAATCGACTTGTACTACTCCCCTCGATTGTTTTTATGTAATACTCCCCTCGAAAGTTTTTATGCAATATGACGAATCGTAATAGTGCTTAAAAATGTAGTTTTTGTATTGCTAATGATACTGAAGTTACTATCCGATTACCGTCATCCATCTTTTTCATTGTTCTTTCGTCGAGAAATTTGAAGTTGAAGTCAAGTATTGTAGCTGATGTTATCAACGAAAGTGACTCATTCATATCTGGCCTGTCACCTAACTATTATACTAGTAATAACAATATACGTACAAATCGCGATTTTATAGTTAATTGAATAGCGTATTTTATCAAAATGGACATAAAGACAGATGACGAAATGGGTTAAGGAGCTGATGGTAAAGTATGCAAGGGGGCTGACTGCGATATATCTTACTCTAGTCGAGGGATTTTCTTTACGTTCTATAATGAAAAGTAGAACCTACCATACTGTAGAAAAACTCTTTTCTTCCTTCAAGTGGAAAGGAAATCAAATACTCAAATCATGTATATAACTTGCATTCTTTGCATGCAATGTAGACTCCAAACTAATATTCCTTTCTACTATATACACAACACCTAAAACTTTGGGGGAAGTAGTTAGTCAATTAAATCAACCATAATCAGCAACTGGTACTCAATTTTTTATCGACCCTGAAAAGATGAAAGTCAATGTCAACCTCAGCAGAATTTCAACTCAGAAAACAAAGACGGGCGTAATGCCGCTAAGCGATTTTTTCTGCGTGGCCGCATAACGATTCTGGCAGCTCGACGCCTTGAACTTTCAGGACAAGGTATTAATATACAAAATGGCGATTTGGCAGATCCGATAGCATGCCAGGAAAATTGCTTAGCAACATTTCATTCGTTTTCATGTTCTGAGTTCAAATGACGTCTCATACATTAGAAGGCGATAAAATAAGTACTAGTTGAACAACTGGGTTCGATGTAATAGACTTACCCACTTCTTTTAAATTACTGGACTTGTGCCAAAATTTGAAACCAATATCAAAGGCGTAGAGCTTACACAATCGTTAGCACGCCGGACGAGATTCTTAGCAGCATTTCTTTCGTCTCTACAATCTTAGTCCGATTCCATCGAGGTTGACTCAGCGTTCCACCCTTTCGGGGTCAATAAAATAAATACTAGCTGAACACTGAGGTTGATGAAATCGACTTACACCTTCTCGCGAAACCAATATTAATAATATGTTATTTAGGAATACTGATACCATTTATACTGCCATTCGAGAGAATTGCTAATATGATGACATGCACTGATAGAAAATATTTCCCTATTTCAATCTTATGCATTAAAAACCTTTCAGATAACCATTTTATTATTACATTAACTTATATAACTCTTTTCTAAAATGTGGACAAATCATAATTAATTTTTATCTGAGTACTTTATAGGGAATATAGAAACATGACACTCTAGCCTTCCAGGTCAACAGTCAGACAAATGCTGTAGACTGTGCAGGGAATTTCCTTTCTCTTCGCTGAAAATTTTATTAGTGATACTACGTACCATCAAAGAAAAAAAAATCAATAAGTTTACCACTCTTAATACACTATGAAACGACTAAAATACTGAATTAATTGCTCTACTGAGACAGTGATAATACGATGCTTTGAAATTTAAAATTTGGTGTGGCAGCCCATCATTCCTGCAGAAACAATTATTCATTTCAAACCTTTTTATTTTCACTGAATTAGTTTGATTCTGCATGGAATGCTAAACCTTTTCGACGTATTAACGCGTGTTGCTTGACCCAATTAACTCAAAGTCAAGCGAACGAAGTTAAGAGCAGAATTTCGGCGCCAAATCTACAGATGGAGACCATTGGATATGCCGAACATCTGTTAACTTGAATATCACAACAGATGGAGTTTTCCATACTACGCGATGCAAATAGTAGTTAATACTCATGGCGTATTCTGTGCCTAGTACAATGTTTTTCTCCTCTAAATATATGCAGAACCTGTAAAGTACTCATCTAAAGTTATTTCGTAAAGTATTGTATATATTCGTTTTACTTTTATCACTTAACGGGAATTAAATTAATGCCAAATAAATATCATGGTGATAAGTGACTGCGCATCCTTACAGTGTTGATATGTAATCATATGAAAGACGTCTCGCCTCACCCATTCATCAAATCAATGACTATTTCATTTCAAAAACTGTTAATTTGACAACGGTTTTGATACCAGGCAAGCAGAGGCGTATTAAGTTTGAAAGAGGTGCAATGATAATTTAGTGTAAGATTATTAGACAAACAAGAAACAAAAAGTAATTTGGAGAAAACATTCGCGGCAAATACTACGACTATTGGTTTGTTTATCGTGATCGTTTGCTACTGATTCTAGATGTGTTTCATAAACATATGATAAGTGTGCTAAATCCCTTGCAATTATAAATTGTTTTGAAATTTTGACACAAGGCCAGCAATTTCGCTGGAGAGTGCAAGTCGATTATATCGACCCCAGTGCTCAATTGGTACTTATTTTATTAATTCCCAAATGATGACGAGTACAGTCGGCCTGGTCGGGATTTGAATTCAGGATGTAAAGTTGGAAGAAATGCCGCTATGTATTGTTTCTGTCGCAGTAACGATACTGTGACTTAGATGTCTAAAGCATAGCATTTAAATATGAAAATGCTATTATAATCATAACATCGGTAAATGAAGATGACTATTTATGATATTCTTTAATCGATATTGTGTGCATGAAATATTCCTTGCTTGTTTTACACTAGAAAATTGACTTACACTAGCAAACTGACTTATGTATTAAATAGAAATTAAGAGGAATTTGGGAAAATAATTTAATAAATGAAGAGACCGGTAAATGTACACTCGAGATGCGATAATGAAACTGATTTGCAGATCACTGCGACATGGGAAGTCTGGAAACGATCCGCTCATAATTTTAAGCAGTATGGTGGCATCGGTGACAGACTGATAGACGAATTCAAATAGGTGGTGTGGTGAAAAATTAAGAGTGCAAACCTGCCTGATAAAGCATGCCGGTGGGGCAGTGGGTGAATGTGTAGGGTTTCTAACCATAGCACTGGTAATTCTCAAGAAATCAGTGGAGGTGGACGAGGACGAATAGATGTAGGACAGTAAGATAGGCGGTATACCGATGTTGTAGAAGTTATGTATATCGTTGCACCGCTTTACTGTATCTATTATGCCATCTATAACTTTTCTATCTAAATACTGTGAATGAGGTGCGCTTAGCACTTTGTACTTAATCCTCTGTGAGAGCGTGAGTTGATCATAGTAGATGTTACTACTGCCGCTGTGTATGGTTGAATAAATTTGACTGGTGCAATATTTCTGTGTATATGAAAGAAGCATTGTTGGTTAAGTAGCCTTGACATTACTTCAGTAACAATCTGGAGGCTGGTAAGGTGATATAAAAACTATCCTTGTATGAATTGTGGAGATATGATGAAGCCGATTACGTGTACCTGATAAGTATAAATGAAAAGACGATTCAATGGGATATTCATTGTACCAGTATGGTCCACGAGTATAGGTGCTGTTCACGCATACAATAGAAACTCGGACGACTGACGGATAGGTGGCTAGTCATCATTTTATGCTGCTTCTTACTTTGTCTTCGTGTAGTATTGTGTGAAGGGATAGTGGGGAAACATTAATTATTGTTGTCATTAGTAGTAGTTAAAATGTTGCATACTTCAGACATTATTTCTGTTGTGTCTGGAACCGACACGCATTCTCAGTATATTATATTTTAATTGCATAGTGACTGTGTAATCATTCCAATCAGAGTTAACTCCTTGTTATATTTATACATACAACTATTATTCCGTTAGCTGTACTTAACCAAACAAATATTGTCTAAACAAAACAAAACAAAGTGCTCCATATACTTTTATATGTAAATTCATAATGTTATCGTTGACCAAATGTTATATTACGGCCTGTCTAAGGCGGTGAAGATGCAGAATCGTTAGCATGCCGGACAAGATGATTCGTCTCAATTTTCTGCTTTTATATTCTGAGTTCAAATTCCCCCAAGATCGACTTTGCTTTGCATGCTTTCGTTGTCGATGAATTAGTACCAGATGAGCACTGAGATCGCCGTAAACTACTACTCAGTACGCAAGAATTTCAGTCCCTGTACCAATTATAGAGAGGAGGCTTTGTTTTCTGGCGGGCACCGAAGCATATAAGATATTCATATTAATGCAGATTGATGAAGTCATTATACGGTCAATAGTAGTAAATACAGAGACACACGCATACGAAAAACTGAAAAACAGATGAAGATATTCCAAGTGAATAATATAAAAATGGCATTATGCCCACTGTTGGAATATCTTTCCACGTAACAATTCTGGATTTTATTATGCTTGTGGCTAAGCTAGGACCTCATATCCGTTGATGTAAACATACAAACAAAATGCATAGTAATGATAAAAACCTTTAGCAAGAATGCCAAACACATAGCAGTATATTTGTCATGAAGAATGATGTCTATGGAATTAGCCATCATTAGTATTTAAAAATAAATTATTTGATATGGAAATATAATAAAATGAGTTGCAGTATGACATTTATATATACGCTGCCACTTGTATGGTATGGATATATAATTAGAAAACACTGATGTCGTATGGCATCTGTACATGTATCACTGTCGACATATGACATCTTCAGCTACGATATGACTGTTAGAATAAGACATATGTAGTAACTATATGAATATTTCTTTACGATACTATAATTGTAGTATATTTATACTAACGATGTCACTGTTGTAATGGAAATTGTATTGACTTTATCTACGTTGGTGTATCATATTTGGTGTAACGATATCACTGTATATTTTTGTTTTAAAGATAATTTACTGTAGTATGGTATATATATATTTACTATATTACCGTCTTACTCCAATTATATTTATATAATCCCATTTTAAGTTGACACTGGTGATGATGGTTAAGAAGACGACGACGATGGCGAAGATCACAATAATGATGAGGACCATGATGGTGATGAATATCACAATAACCATAGTGATTGTGCTCCTGCTATTATGATGATGGATATAAAGTTGACGCTAAGGCTAAAAATTACTGAAGATAATGATAATATTAATCAGGAATATGATGTCTTAGAAGGGGATGACAATAATATGGATAATAATGTGAAGGGGAAGACGCAAAGAGGAGGGCCTTGAAAGAGATTACATGAAATAAAGTATTTCACAAATGGATTAAAATCATTGGAATCGCACTGGAACAAGCAAAGAAAAGCACAAAAGAACAAAACGAAATTCCACATTTGCAGCAGTAAAAGTAACGAACTGAATATATCATGCAAACGATTGTTTTTAATTAATTAATTTTTTTTTTTTTGTCTTTACACGTGAGATCTGAGCAACATTGAATCTAATTGATGATATAGTGGACTTGTGTAGTTGTCAACTGATTTACTGTCAAGTCAGAGCATAAGTTAGCCAAGTTTACGCCGAAGTCAGATTGATAATATTATCAAGAACAAGAAAAGTAAGAACAACGAAAACGACTTCATCAAGAAATTTCGTTCCATTAATAACAACACCAACAACATTTATATTGATTCAAAATCAACAATAAAAAAGAACAAAGTACAAAGTACAATGATAAGAGAAAAAAAAAAGAACACAAAAACAAGTCGTATAACAACCAACCAATAAGAGAAACAATATATTCAAACAATTCTGGAATGCCAGGCAGACATTTTCTGTCTGTGTAGTAGATTCAGTATATCAGACAAATTTCAATTATATGAAAAACTGGGGAAGAGAATAATTTCTTTTCTTTTTTTTTCCCTTTTATTGAAAACTTCTACGAGTCCGAATGGACAGTCTTTCGACAGAAGAGAACTTAACAGACATAAATCAAACTAAATCTAAGAAAAGTCGCACACAGACACATACCTAAAAATAATATTGCATACACAAACATAGACATATACGCCGAAAAAAATACACCGAAGAAGACGAACGAAAACAAAGAGTGGACATGTGTGCATATGTATTTATATAGGTTCAGATATAAGTAAATACATACATATACATCTATGTACAAATATACATGCATATATCGAACGGTGGATAGAAAGAGAAGAAACAGTGAGAGTAAAGTAAAATGAAGGAAAAGCTAGAAAGAAAAGTTGAAGAACAGAGATTATTTCTTGGACGAAAATTTACCAATTCTTACTCGTTACAAAGAAAGAAGAAAATAATCTGAGATGCTGGAGTAGACCACGTATAGAAAGTTTATTTTCCTTTTTATCTAAATAATTCGTAACGACGAGGAATTGTACAGATGGGAATATCTATGAGTCTCATTAGTGAAATTTATTTCCATAATAGAGACATATTTAGGTAGGAAGAGAGGGAGAGAGAATGAGATAAACAGAGAGAGGGAGAATGAGAAATAGAAGGAGGAGGAGAAAGTGCCAAAATGATGGGGGAAAGGAGACATTTGCTAGACGCTTCTGATAATTTCTAATTTTTATGCTTTGATGGATATGTGTGTGTGTGTGTGCGTGTGTGTGCGCGCGTGTGTGTGTGTTTATGTATATCTATTTATGTGTGTGTGTAATGTGTGTGTAATGTGTATATATACATATATATATATATATATAAGTATGTATGTATGTACATATTTGTATATGTATATGGTATGTTGGAAAGAAAGTCCTGTGGTATTTTGGCTTGAGTGCTTTGAGGGCCTTTTGCAATATTTACAATAAGCACTAAATTTAATTTTATTTCCTTCTAAAGATTACGTCTTACCACAAAGATTAAATCTGTATCGATTTTATCTGTTTAAAATACATTTAGATCAGAACCACGTCAGACACTGTACTTTGTATGGATTGCAGCAAGGCTCTTCACTAATGCAGGTGGGCAGAAATATTCGTACTTTTTGTAGAAATGATGTTTCAATTGTCTGGATAAACCAACGGTAGCTTTTGAAGTTTTCGCTGAAGAAATATTCCTCCAGCAGACAACTCTAGATCTTAACAATGCAATTTAGTTAATATTCAGTTCCCAACGGCGGTGAGCTGGAAGAAACGTTAGTACGCCGGGTGAGATGCTTAGCGATACATCGTTTGTCTTTACCTTCTGAGATCAAATTCTACTGAGGTCAACTTTACCTTCCAGAGTCGGTGAATTAAGTGCCAGTTGCCTATTGGGGTCGATATTATCGAATGCACACCCACCTCCCCCAAAAGGATGGTCCTTATGCGTAGAGTAGAAAACAATATTTAGTTTCCAGAAACAGTAACCGAAAGAAATTCGAAGCAACCTACACGAGATTGAGCACAACCGTTCAGTGTATATCATAGTAGAATATTCCACAAATTGCAAAGTTTTGATTGCTAACGTAAAGAACAAATTATCTAAAATCTTGGTATGAGTATTGTGTATAATTTCTCGGCTAGACCCTCGGATTAGACACCTATTTTCCTTTATACAAGAACACCTGAGGCAGAGTGTATTATTTGCAGGAATTTGCATATAAGATTAAAGATATACATAAAATGACCAAGAAAACAATATCAAAAGAAAAATGTAAATAATTTTGTACGATAGCAAATTGTAGTGTAAGATTATGCCAAATGCTTAATCATAACAGGAAGGGTATACCTTAGACACCTTTATGTAGATAGTTGAGAAGTTCGGGAAATACTAAGTCCACTTAATCTCATTCTCTATTTTCTTTTCCTTCTTCGTTATGATCTGACCGTGTAGGTAGAATTATATTTTATAGTTAACTGGATATCGTTTTCTTCTTTTGTTTTGTGTCATGAGTATTCGTTACTGTATACAGTGAAATGATAATTTGATCAAACAAAGGATTTAATGAAAATACCACAAAAATGACATGTTACATCTTTGAAGACTAGTAGTGATTACTCAATGTGGTAATAATATGATCTTACCTATATACTAAGGGCGTAACGATTTATGTAAACAATAGTAGCAATATGGAATAAACCACGTCGTTGAAGCCATCTCACCAATTTATTTCTTTAGATATAAGTAAGTATACATACATAGACATAACACACACGAATACATACATATATACATACATACACAACACTTAACTCCTCTAAAAATAATACACATTGTACACCATCACAAATTTACGATATGCGAACTTACTCTGATCGAGAATATAGGCCAAGACGAATTGGTCAAAGCAAAGAACTACTAACGTAAACTCATAGACACACATGACACAATAATCCAACAGTTTATAAGGCAGTTCATTGTTCCAATCCTGTACAAAACATCAATCAAATAAGCCAAACAACAGATGTCCTCTGGTTGAACCAAATTTTCGGTTCGCATGTTTCAACCAAGATCGGACGAAAATTTTTGGCGGCTTGAAACAAATGTTTTCTTTAATCTAATAGACACCACACTATTTTAATCGGCTCACCGTGAAAGTATCTTACGCTAAGTCTACTAATTTAGAGCAGCATATGCACCGCATAAACAATAGTAAAATGCAGTAACAGTTTAATAAACCACCTACTGGATTTAGTAAACATACGCATCTAAATACGAACGAAAGATATGTTAACTGCAATAAAAATACGGCCAAATTGTGATAGTAGAAATCATCACGATATAGATAACACGGTAACGAAGTCGGAAAATGAAGTCAGATCTGCCATATATTCAAAACTATAATAAATGCTCAAGTAGAGAAAAATCAAGATGCTTGTTGATGAACGTCTGTATGATTACAGATCTTTTATATGAATGTACCGTGCACACAAGGGGAGGGCCGTACGTTTAATCGGGAAAACGGCTGATTCATTTTAGAATCGCCAGTTTCAAGAGAATCAATAAGAGGCATTCAACACCTTTCGCCGATTTTGTGTGGCGACTGAGGGAAGAGAAAATCAAATATAGCATAACTTGTTCCATAGTAAGTCACGGAAAACCATACAATATCATTTCCAGGAGATGCTGGTTATGCTGCGAGGAATCTCTGTATATTCTGTGGACCAATGCGAAGAACATGAATAGAATTTCTGAAAGACTCTCAAGATGCCTACATGCGTATAAATCTACTTTCGCACAATGAAATGGGAATTAATTTAACTGTTAACATAATTTACTCTAAGGTATGGATGAATTACGTTTAGCTTTAACCTCCCCATTCTTATGAACACCAAGTAGCTACTTAACTTGCTATGTGAACGTGTGTGCACCTAACCGCACGTGTGCATATGCTTACATCTTCGTGAATATGTATATGAACGAGTGTGCATACGCTGTTCAGCTTGCACTAGGGTGTCGATACATCCCTATTCGACAGCGGATATTTTTAATATTTTTCTCGTTCTACTGAGCGTTCGTTTCTTTTTTGCATCTGTTATTTTATTTTTGATCTTCTAAATAAATGAAGATATATAATTTAATTTGCTGCTATTCTTTACATGAAATGAGAAGATATATTGCGGAACTGTTATTGCAATGATTCGTTTCTATTTATCACACAACGAGACATATCTGCACTGTTGGATACTCGTGATGTAGTTGTTAAGTATCCCACCTGTGAGGGGTCGATGCTAGATGTGTTGAAACAATTTCCGTGATTAATAAAAATTCTCGTATTTTCCATATTCTGTCTTTCATTTACCATACGCGCGCGCGCGTGTGTGTGTGTGTGTGTGTGTGTGCGTGCGTGCTCGTGCGTATGTGCATGTATGTGTGTGCGTGAGTGCGTGTGTGTGTATGTATGTGTGTCTGTGAAGGCAGGTGGATTAGTCGCTCATGATCTTAAGATTGTGATTTTGATTCCTGCGCCGGGTGATGCGTTTTGCTCTTGAGCAAAACACTTC
>NC_068998.1:23315091-23316171 GCF_001194135.2 Octopus bimaculoides | reverse complement strand
ATATATATATATATATATATATATACAAGTTTCCAAATTATGGTTGGTAGGGATGTAGCATCCAAGTTGTTACAGTAGTCACATGCAGCGTTTATTTAAGCTGATGAGTAACACCCGTGAGAGCATAAAAAACTCCAGTTAATTTGATTTGCTAAGCCGTGTCCATCTTCACATCGGTAAATCTATATGTCTCCATAGAAACTGCCTTTTTCCGGAGAATAGAGATTTATATCCAATTTTATTCACCAGTCAATTACTTCTTTTCCTTTCTGCCCCTACATATATTTCTGCTGCAATTCATTAATACACACTGCAAAATTGGTATCTTTATGTGCACTTATTGTCAGTTGCCACGTCTTCGGGGTGGAATCAACCGCATTGTTCAGATAACATCTCAATCAAATAGAAGTCCAGCTGAAATTCACGTGGTGCTGTCATTGTTCCAAAACTAGCCAAGATCATGACCTTTCAACACTGCTGGTAAAAAAAAAATTAGCCCAAATATTTAGTAATTATTTATTTCGGCGGTAAATAAACACTTTCCTAAAGGTAACAAATATTATAAAATCCCTAACTCGCACTCGGTAAGAATTGCCTTTTCGAACAAAAGTAATATGGGAAAAATAATAGCAGCACAAAATACAAAAATATCAATTTATTTCTACGGTAAAATGATTAACTATAACATAAACATATTACCTAATATTAATGAAACACGATGAGTTAAAGTAAATAAGGATAAAAATGAAACCGATCCATGGGTTACAACTTTTGGATACATCATCCAAACATATGAACAGGGAAATAAAAATGCTAAAAAGAGCAGCATAGTAAAAGCAAATATCCACAATGAAAATACGAACTTAAGGCATAGACGCAGCGAAATGAGTAATGATAACAATAATAATAATTATAATATTAATAATAATAATAATAATAATAATAATAATAATAATAATAATAATAATAATAATAATAATAATAATAATAATAATAATGATGATGATGATAATAATAATAATAATAATAATAATAATAATAATAATAATAATAATAATAATAATAATAATAATAATAATA
>NC_068998.1:23314097-23314728 GCF_001194135.2 Octopus bimaculoides | reverse complement strand
TAACAAAAATAGCAGGACTTACAAATATATATAACATACAGAAAATTGCACTACTGGGTACTGCACACATCCTACGCAAAACACTTTCAATACAGTAAACATAAGAGCACCACAGCAAACCACAGCACATACCCAAGGCGCACAGAGCTGCGCTCGGTAGTGAAGTGAAAGCACGTTATAAAAATAAAACTACTGAATAATAATAATAATAATAGAGCCGTTGTGAATAATAACCCAAATAATATATTAGAAAGCGATGCTAAAATTGAAAATCAAGAAACGAAATGTAAATGAGAAGATAAAAGGGAGCAGAAATAACAAAAGCAATAATCAGGAAGGAAAATAAGATAAAGAAGCTAGAATTATAGATAAACATTGTGATTGCGCAATAAGTAGATTATATCCCCTTGACACTAACTGCAAGACCAAAGAAACAGTATACAGATGCAAAGTAATCTCAGAAGATTAGGCATATTATTATATTAGCGTTTGCGAAATATACATATAAAAAAAAATGCCAATCACGATAACTCATTTAGAGACCGCAAAAAGGAAGATAGCACTAGTTTAATCAACTACTTTGGCCCTTAAAAGATAATATGTATATATGTGTATATATATATATATATAT
>NC_068998.1:23307332-23312368 GCF_001194135.2 Octopus bimaculoides | reverse complement strand
ACATACATACACACACACACACACGTACACACATACACATTTTTCTGTATCTACGTCACTGATTTCACTGATTTCACTCATTACTATTAGAAAAATTGTATGATCACTCTAATTAATGAAAAAAATCTCTCAGGGTGATTTTCAGCAATACATTTCTGTTTAACAGACTGTGAAACTGATAACAATGAACAATTACTTTTCATGCTAATAGACGTTCAATTTAACTCGCAACTCCAGTATTGAAAATAAAAACGACCTGTGACATAATTATAACAAATGTTATTAAATGAAACAATTGAGAAATTCATAATGGATAGTAGCAGGCTAATATGATATCTTAAGCTTCGATGGGTCCCCTCTGGCGTGTTCGTTTGAACGAATCATTCGCTTATATCTCAGATATTACTGGAATATATCATGTTGTTGCTGTTGTGTTTCTTACACCAAAATCATCTACGACAGAGTTGTGTCTATTAAGACATCGTCTTATACATACTATTCTGTATATGAGTTTCTGAGTGGAACATTAAATATTCCCTTGTTGACATTCAAATATCTCCGATTATTCATGGACAAGAAACAATAAATCATATTACCTCTGGCTGCCCAGTCCTGGCTAAGAAGAAATATATTCACAGACTCGATAGAGCTGGGACCTACATACACTGGAAGCTATGCCAACACTATGGAATAACAACAGAAAAAAGATGGTATAAACACACGCCAGAAAAGGTCAAGAGAAAGCAACCATACACTGGGATATGCCAATAAACACAGATAGAGAAATTAAGGCCAATAGACCAGATATAGTTGTCAAAGATCATGAAGAAAATAATGCTTTCTAATCGATATATCAATACAAACAAATGACAATGTTTCACTAAACGAAATGGAAAAAGTTTCAAAATACAAATATCTGGAAATAGAAGTAACTCGAATGTGGAATCTAAAAACTGAAACAATTCTTATCACAGTGGGCGCATTAGGTATAATAAAAAAATAATTAGACAAATACATAACAAAAACATCAGGACTAACAAATGTATATAACATACAGAAAATAGCACTACTCGACACTGCACACATCTTACGTAAGACACATTCAATACAGTAACCATAAGAGCATCACAGCAAACCACAGCACATACCCAAGGCACACAGCGCTGCACTCGGTAGTGCAGTGAAAGCACGCTATAAAAAAAAAAAGACTACTACATAATAATAATGACAACAACAAAAACAACAGCATCGTCTTAGTCGTTTCTGAATTTGATGCAGGACAGCAATTTTCTTGTAAAGCTCGAAACCTTAAACCTAACTACTTGACAGGTGCCTTTACTGATTCCGGGGGCGTGAGAAGAGGAAAGATTGAATTTGGTTTAGTCTGAAATTAATCAAATACCTACCGATAACTTTGATGAGTGTACTTGAACATTTGAGGTCGTGAATTTGAACCATAAATACAGAATAACACTCTGGACACCTGATGAAGGCTAGAAAGTAAATCAGTCGAAACGTTGTGGTAATAACAAACAAGGTGAGGACACATATCCGTCCAATGTAAGTAATGTAGAGAATTCCTCATCAAAAACTATAGAACTGAATAATAATGGTTTCAAATTTTGGCACAATGCCAGTAATTTAGAAAGATGATTAATTGAATTACATCGATCTCCGTGATCAACTTGTACTTATTTTATCGACCCCGAAAAGACGAAAGACAAATCAACCCTAGTGGAATTTAAACCCAGAATGATAAGACAAATGAAATGCCGCTAACGATTGTACCAACACGCCGACTTAGATAACTGAATAATTTTACCAAAATACAATGAAACTCAGAAACCGAAATACATTTAAATCGAAATAATGATCACAGCGCAGGGACTAACATTGAAACCACTAAGAATACAAACCACGTATATATAACTAACACGAAAAGCACGATCTAAATCATTAGGAAAACACGGCAAACCACTACTCAGGAACTGCACGAAAAGGGGGAAAATGAACAGGATATAAGAAAATGTCGCTCAATCTCAAAGGAAATCAATAACTAAAGAAAACAAATTAAGTGAATTAGAACAATATAGCATAGCTGAAAATGATGTAGCTGAAATAAAATAACACATAAAAAGGATCCCCGTAAATGGCAAAAGATCTGTTGGTGTGAGTATCAGTAAATTTGATTTGAACAAAAGTTCAAATCCACACGAGAGCGATTTTACAGTGAGCTTGACAGAAATAAGATTGAAATCAAATCAACAGAATCGTTGGATTATAGGCTGCTCGGAGATTATCACATAAATATTGGCCGAAAGTATAAATTGAAGAACTCAACAATCTTAGGCGTTCATAACAAACTTCTATTGGTTATTATGGTGTAAAACAAAATATCAAACAGCAGCAAAGCCCCAGTATATTAACATGTATACATTTGTTAAAATAATTAACATAAACATATAAAATGTCTGCATAAGATATTAAATAGATAAGGATAGAGCTAGGGACAACAGGTGGCCGTCTCATTGAAAAGCAAGTTATCTTTATTCCCATAACAACAAAAATTTAGAACTCTCACACGAAGTGTGTCATAAAATGTCTTCTGTGGTAATTCTTACACTCTACAGATATGTAACCGTAACAGCATCGCTCGATCACACCAAGCAAAAAAACTAAGTTTCCAGAATATCTGAATGGACAATGCAAATATATTCATGGATATAAAGTCAATTACAGGTCAAAGAATGTTGAACTAAATTTATTCAAAGAAAAAAGAAGTTGCTGCGTATGGAATGGATTGACTAACGAAAGGCTTTTCGAAAACATTCCCCACATAGGACAGGGGGAATATCTTCACGCACAAGCAAGCAACAACAATAAGAATATGAGTTCCGTTCCATTACATCGTAACTTAGGAAAGTGTCCTACACTTTAGTCTCGGGCTGATTAAAGCTTTGTGAGTGCATTTGGTAGACGGATACTACAAGTATCCCGTCGTATTTAAATATGTATTAAATACATATGCATACATATGAGTGTGTGTGTATCTTCATGCTTCCATTTGTCCTCCACTGCTTGACAAACGGTGCTTGTGGGTTTACGTCCTAGAAACTTAGCGGTTCGGCGAACGATCGAATACTTGGCTTAAAAACAAAACAGGTCCTAAATCGATTTGTTCAACCAAAACAATGCAAGGCAGTGCCACAGCATGGCCGCAGTTAAATGAGTGAAATACATAAAATATAAAACAATATTGATGTGTGTGCGTGTATGTATGTATGTATGTATGTATGTATGTGTATATGTATATATGCACAAACACACATGCACACTTGGAGGGTAACATGAGTGTATTACAAACAGTATTGAAATTTCAAAAATTCCTGACAACATGAGAAATTATAAAAGTATTAGAAGAGGAATATCTTAAGAAATGTTTGTGTTACCCAGTTTCACATCTGGCATAGAATACATAAACCAAGGTGTTAAACAGAATTGATTGCGGAATAATGTTACTGTAATAGAAACTAATACATATTGTAAATGGACGAAATGACGTCTGCTACAAATGATAAATAAGTGGAAATATTATTACAAACAACGCTGATTTAACGAAGTCTTTTATATGAATCGTTGAAGAAAATGCGACAAAAATGCCTGCAGAGAAGAAGATTAAAAAACTAATATCATAGAAGATGCAAATAAAACTTCGATAAGAGTAGACCAAAGAGTGACATGAAATAGTTAAAAATGAATAAGTTAGACGGTGTGTTATACAAAGAATTGCAAGAAAATACTCGTATGTAATATTGTAAAAGGGTTTGATTAATACTTAAAATAGAGCTAAAGGCAAAAAAAAAAGAAAAAATTTCTAGTGGTTCAATTAGGATTTTTTATTATATTTTCAGTAGTACAGTAAATATATTTGTAAGGCCAGACAGGAACACAAAATATAATAACGAGAGCACTTAAAGTAGGCCACAAAAAGTGTGACAAAAATGATCGCACATGCTACGAACACAAGAAAGTTATTTCACATTATCTGCTGTAAGACTAAAAGTTATATAGATCTGAGTGAAGGAAACTTAAATATAATTATGAAACATAAAATTAAAAAGAAAAAAATCATTGTTTTCTGTTTTGATGGAAGATAAAATCAAATACGTTTCTGAGGTAGATTGTGAGCTACGAAGAAAAATTATAGATAACAGATATCCCCGAACAGTAATAAAATCTATACTACAGCTGGTTCTACAGAATGCCATGATAACATATAACCCTCTATTTAGTCATTACGTAATTAATCTTCATTAAATATGATCTGCAGATGCCTATTTTCATTTGATAAGGATTCTGTTGAACATGACATACTATTGTTAAGGTGGGCGAGGAATTTACACACCACTGATTTTCAATCACTATTTCTCTATTTTTGTAGCGACGCATTTAGTGTAGCAAGATGTGGGCAGTATGTACCTGCTACATCCAAAATTCAACGAAGTGATATTGCGTCTTTCATCGTGCAGGACTATTATCGTCTGCTAATGAAACGCTTGTTATATGGGTTTCATATTATGGCAAAAGGATTACGTCGATTACACCTACCCCAGTGTTTAGTTGGTACTTATTTTCCCGATCCAAAAGGATGAGAGACAAATCCACCACGATACAGAATCGTAACATATAATTACCAACCAAGTGTGGCGTCCTATACGAGACAATGCTACTGACGTTTATAGACCGAGGAAGATATTTCTTCCAGCTGGGTAACACGCATTCTGTGTTCGATTAGTATTTTCGACACAATCTGAGGACGAGTACTCAGTGAGAAACTCGAGTCCGTGTGTATCACCTAAGGCTAGACATGGAACGATGACCTGCCCTCGGAAATACAAATCGGACTGAGAATTTGTGTCGTCAGCTAGCAGGAAGAGATAGATGTCTTCCTGGGGCTATAAACATCAGTAGCATTGTCCCGTATAAGACGCCACATTTGTTTGGCAATTGTGTTACGATATATATATATATGTACA
>NC_068998.1:23306460-23307061 GCF_001194135.2 Octopus bimaculoides | reverse complement strand
ATATAGGCATATACATGTGTGTTTATAAATATAAATGAGACACTCAAACATAGGCTTACACACACTCGTCACGCAAGGGTACGCAATCATTTCAATGTTTATGATATCTTTTGCGATTTAAGCTATACATTTATCAGTTAATTAATAATTTGCTTACTGCCATAGTGTAAATTAAATTCATAGACACCGATCGGGAAAGGAATGCATACATATCTATATATACATTTATAAATGCGTCTATATTTCCTAGAGAATGAGAAGCGAAATTTATGTAAAATATGGTATTTGTGGAAGTAGATATGCTATGAGGCAATAAATTATAGAGGATCATTTCATAGTGTAATGGTAAAGCATGTTCTCATATGACATGAGACAAATTGATAATCCGAGATCAATTAATGAGGCAATAATTTTTATGGCTTCTCGACAGACAGACACATCTATGCATGAACACCTGTACATTCACATACATCCACGTGAAATCCTGTGCATACGCTTACAGTAATGTATAGGTGTGTGTTCTCAGGTATATATCTATTCATAAAGCATTTCTCTGTATATAAACACACGTATATGCATGTAAATATATATAATTATATAT
>NC_068998.1:23304831-23305543 GCF_001194135.2 Octopus bimaculoides | reverse complement strand
TATATATATTTTCAAATAACATCATAATTTACATCATTTTACAAGTATTTATTTACTTAACAATGGTATGTCGTGCGTTAATCGTTACGTAGACAATTAAATGTTCACAATAAATCATCGCGAACGCTGAAGAATATAGATACATATGACCATTCTTTGCCAATTTCTGTTGTCGACAATGCTAAAAGTTTGATTTATGTATGCTTATATGTAGTAACTTATAGTTTGCAACATTTTCACATGCGCATGCACACACACACATACACACACACATATGTCAAAATATATTACTCGTCCTCATATTTTTTTCTAAATTTGTTAATGTACATAAAACCAGACATGTCTGATCGAATATATAATAATGCTATACAAATACTAACATCTGAGTGTTTCTTTCAGCTGGAATTAACTATTAATTGGCCTGCAGAATATGTTCGTATAATCTTTAACTGAACTCTTAAGAATTACTGCTATTCCTATGCAAAACGTAGTCTGTGATGTGAGTTTAATCAGCTATTTCATTTAGAATAAAATGGAATTGGTTTGTGATTTGATATGTTAGATGATTGGTAAGAAATAATAACATTATTGGTAATGGCAAATAAATAAAACCGCCGAAATTTGCGTAAAATTGTTTCCGCCGAAAACTAATACATTCGATGCTTTAATTTAACTAATATATATTGATTTAGCTAAGTTAGTTTTCAAAACT
>NC_068998.1:23301571-23304685 GCF_001194135.2 Octopus bimaculoides | reverse complement strand
ATATATAAACCGTTACTATGATACAAAAGTGCCGTAAGTCCAAAACGGTGCTTTTTCAGAAAACGAAAAAAAATTTTCACCATAGCAAAACTGTTGTATTACACTTTGACAACTTTTGATACCTTGCCGTCTGAGGCAGCTGGAGATACGATATGCATGCATACATACATACAGACATACTGTATATATATATAGCATGTCTGTATGCAAGTATGTATGTATGTATATATGTACGATAATGTCTGTTTTAATGTTCAGTGATAATGCAAACAAAATTACATTCATCTCAGGTGTTACTGTATACATTTGTAGAGTTTACTCTTTAACAATATATGTACATGCATATTTAAAGAAAGGCAGTTATAGTGTTTTCATAGGCGGGATCTGATCGTGTATGTGTTGAGTTCCGGTGGGCGGCGTGGTTTGGACGTAGTAGAAGGCCTTCCATAGCATTCGCCTTATTTCCAGCTGTATTCTAGTATACTGCTCGATAGATGGTATAGGAATCTTCTTAGTACAGTATCCAAGCCCATATTGTTCCATATTTTCGATATACTAAGCAACGCTTGCCGGACAGCTGTTTAACAAAAATTTCGCCGTCTTTGAAAATCACTCTACTCTGGGAGTTAGTAAATCATGAATCTGAAACAGAAGCACTAGGATATTTAGAGAAAGATAGTTATGGCCGGTTCGTAGGATTACCCAGAGTTTCGCGTCCATAAAACGCTTAGCATTACATATGTCACATAGGGATATGTATGTAAAGCTAAGTGCTTTATGGACGTGAAAACGTGGGTAATCCTATGAACCGGACATAACTATCTTTCTCTAGATGCTCTACCCCACTATAACTTAAAGCATGCGTCTCTTTCAGATTTATCATTTACTGACGATATATTTAAACCCACACATGCACACACAGTGTGTGTGTATGTATATATATATATATATATGTGTGTGTGTGTGTGTGGGTGTGTGTGTGTGTGTGTCTGTGTGTGTGTTTGTATGCATGTCTGTATGTATGTGAGCATGTATTTGTAAGAGTGTTTGAATGCGCATGTGCGCGCGCAGATGCATTTAGATCATAACTGAAAAAGGTAAGCAGCACAAATATTAAGATGAGCATTTCGTTATTTATAGGGAGAATCAACACAGTAAGAGAATGAGAGAAAAAGTAAACGAAAAACTAAAAACTGAGATAGTAATCAGGTGTCAGTAATTACGAGAAGACCATAAAATGAAGATGAGTGCGTGGTTTTCATAAATTGACGAAATTACGCAAAAAGAATGAGAAAAAAACCCACATAACAATTCAGATTAGTATATACTAACATAAAACTGAGGTACACTCAATGACGTGCACTGGCAGAGAATTATATGGAACACTCTCTTCTTGCCAATATGAAGTGGGGTTACTTGAAAGCAGTCGTTGAATCAGTACTTCTCTATGCTTGTATCAACACTGAGCAAGAGACTTCATACGAAAGAATTTTTCGTCAAATCTTCAAATATTTTCGCAGCAAAAGCTTATTAAGCTGTGAGTTTTACAATATTCAATATTATTACAATAGAATGATATAATATTCCTACATTCAGTTTGGGAACGTGAGATAGAACACGTTACTCCCAGGAAAGCAATGGTAAGCTATCCACGTTACTGCCAGCGAAGCAATGGTAAATTATATTTATGTATGGATGGTTTAAAATTGCACACAAAAAGAAAAAAAAACAATAAAAACGATAGACGAAAACAGGTGAGGTAATATTGAATAACGTGTATTAGCTTGGAAATATGGAACATTCTTTGAGTTTTCGAGCCTTCACTATTTCACAGAAAAAAATGAGTAGAAAAAACTGTCGAAGAGAACAAAAAAACGGAGAGAGTAAAAATGTTTGGATCAACGGTTGCATATTTTTAATTGACTGGAAGGAAGTGGTTGGACACAAAAGTGCCAAGGGTGTGTGTATGTGTGCGTATGTGAGGATAATATATGTCTCTGTATATGTATGGACAAGCGCCAGTGTAAGAACATGTGGGCAATGATATGCGTGATTATGAAGATTATGTGATCTTGTGTATGTATGGGAGCGTGTATGTGTATGCATATGTTCCTATATTTGTGATAGAAAACAAGTACGGGTACGTAGTGGAAAGATGTGCGCGTGCTTGGTCCGTGTATTAATGGGTGTGTGTGTAGACCTGTGTATGTATATATATTTGGCAGTGTGTGATGTCTAACGTATGCATGAGTAAGGCGATCATACGTATGTATAGGTATGGTGGTGAGTTTAGAGGAAAAGTTATCTATATGTCTATATGTCTGCCTGGCTGGTTGGCTGGCTTGCTGTTTATCAATTTATCAATTTATATATGTCACTGAGTGTGTATGTATGTATATCTTTGTGTGCGTGTGTGGGAGTGTATGTACGGATATAGTCATATGCATATATGTATATGAAGTTCATGTCATTGAAGATGTAATTTGCGGCATAATCAAACTTTGGTGGATCCACTGGGTAAAGAAATCTCGCTTTTTGAAAGACTAGGAACATCTAACGATCCAAGGAAACAAGTCCAGGCGCATCATTGTGTAGCAGGTTGCATGCGTGTGCTGGCGTGTACTACGTATACATGCATATATATATATATATATATATATATAATTCAATAATAGGATTGAATAATTAGAATATATTCAGTTCTGAATATTATTCTGAAAAATCACATGTGCCCAGAAGTGTAATTCAAAAAGCCCGCCTCTTTCATGGATATATAGGGATAAACAATCGTCTGTGTACTATGCTGAATACATGGAGTGTTCGTCGGGTATGTAGATTTTTGTTTATTTTTATGTGACACGACCAAATGTGTACTGATGCATAAAAGATGCAGATTACTGCGTTGACTATGAGACCATGGTTTATTGTTAAGCTAAAAGTTTTTAGGAGGTTAGCTTTGAGAGTTGCATTCCCTCGCTATAGGTAAAAATGTGTTTATTATGGTAGTTTGAATTCTAAACTCCCTCTTAGCGTGAGGAGTTATTATATAGTAATGCCCTTATATAAATTATATACATATATATATATATATATATATATATATATATATATATA
>NC_068998.1:23299975-23300732 GCF_001194135.2 Octopus bimaculoides | reverse complement strand
TATATATATATATATGGAAAAAAAGTCAAGGTAAAAAATGTGCTAAAATAATTTTATAAAAAAACATTTCAGTACTGGTTTCAGTCATTGAGACTTTTTCAACTGTAAGTATGTAAAACAATTAAATTTGGGAAAAAATAAATGAAAAGTTTTTTAAAAGAATATTTGAATAGTATTAAAATACAAGGGGCATATTCCTTGTTTCTTCCTGTCTCTGTCTCGCCTGTTTACTCTTGTGGGTTCGTGGCCGTCGTGAATTCTTCGCGCAGAGAAGAAGAAGAAGAAGAAGAAGAAGAAGAAGAAGAAGAAGAAGAAGAAGAAGAAGAAGAAGAAGAAGAAGAAGAAGTGCTTTGATAGTAGTAGGATGTTAAATGGTCATTTGCCATGAAAGTGAAATATTATGGATAGTAGAAGTGATTGAATTCTTGTGATTTCTTTTGAATATAATGTTTATAATATTTGCGTAGGTGTTATTCTAAACAGCAGTAGTAGTAAAGTAAGGAAAGAGCTGGCGGAGAGGAACAAGACGAGAAGAAGAAAGAGAAAGAGAAGAATAGAAAATAATGAGGGAATGCGGGATAGTATGATAGTTGTAGCATGTTAAATGGTTAAGTCTCCTAAAAGTGGATCATTTAATGAATTCTTGGGTATCTCTTAAATATTAAAAATGACACATTCAAAAGAGCAATTGGCCATTTAACATCTTACTACTATCAAATCACTCCCTCTTTCTTCTTCTTCTTCTTCTTCTTCTTCT
>NC_068998.1:23295934-23296390 GCF_001194135.2 Octopus bimaculoides | reverse complement strand
ATATATATATATATACATATATATATGCATGTATATATTTGTGTATCTGTCTTTGTCCCACAAATATCGCTTGACAACCGACGTTGGTGTGTTTACGTCCGCGCAAGTTACCGGTTCGGCAAAAGAACCAATAAATTGATGTTTACAAAGAAGAAGACCTGCGGTTGATTTGCTCGACTTAATGTGGTGCTGCAGCATGGCCGCAGTCAAATTACTGAAACAAAAATAAAAGAATACACACACACACATATAGAGAGAAATATAAGTTTACCCATATATCTATTCATCTGTATGGATGTATATACATATATAAATATATATGTATATATTTTAATATATACATATATATATATATACATATACATACATGTCCATATATATATGAATACAACTATATACATATATACACATACATATATATATACACATGAGTGTGTGTATATACATATATAAGAT
>NC_068998.1:23292654-23294367 GCF_001194135.2 Octopus bimaculoides | reverse complement strand
ATATATATATATATACATATATACACACACACACATATATATATGTGTGTGTGTGTGTGTGTGTGTGTGTGTGTGCGCGCGTGTGTGTGTGTGTATTGTTCAAATTTATAGAAAAAAAAAACGAAATCAATTATCGGGAAAATGGAGAACTCTTCTACATACCCATCCTACGCCCTTCAACAGAAAGTAATAAGAGGAAATATACAGAGAGAGAAGGGAAAGAACATGTAGTGTTCAGCGGCACATCGTAGCGAATGATCGGAAAAAGAAGAGGTAGAACGAAAGGGAGATAATAACAAAGAGACGTCGAATGAAATGGAGATAATAATGGTGATCTCAACAAGCTAATGCACGCAAGCATTACATGTATGCGTATTTTAGAATGGTGTGTTTGACTTTGTATATGTGTATGAATGAATGGCCGTGAGTGTGTGACGTGCGCGCGCGTAGTTAACGTATGTGTGTGTTGTGCGTAGGAGTTGATTTGTGCTTTTTCACGTGGTATGTGCACATGTATATGTGTATGGGTGTCTCTGTGACCAAATAGTGTGCATATGTTTAGTGCATGTATGTGGGCGAAAGTTATTCTTGTCTATGAATGTTGCGTGAGTTTATGCATGATGCCTCTGTGTTTATATAGTCTTTGTTCAGTCATTATGCTTTTGTGTAGGTATGGAGTATGTAGGATGGTGTGTCATGAGTGGATTGAGTTAAACAGAATGTGTAGGTGCTCATATAATGGTATGAGTGGTGACCCTATTGATGATTGTGTGTGGTTGTGTGGATGATGTTATGCGGTGTGGGGGATCAGAAGTTGTCAGTGGTAGTATGTGGAGTGCATAGGTACTGTAGGTGTGTGTGCAATGATATATGAAGTGAGGGATGAGTTGAACAGAGTTTATGGTGGGTGTATGGTGGTGCGAGTGGGTGAGGGTACCAAGGTGGGCGGTATGCAGGTGTGTAGGAGTAGGGGACATTTGAATATGAGGAATGAGTTTCCTTGTGGAGTTGGTGTTAAATGAAGAATGAAGGTGAGGTTGGACGCCAGATGAAGAGAATAGGTGAGTTGAGCCCATGAGGCGCAAATGAACAAAAACAGAGGATTAATTATTGTTCACATTGAAGGTGGGTGTGCAGGTGGCACCTGTGCAGAGACAGACCAAACACAAGGAGTTAACAACTCTTTATTATTAATAAATTGGTCTTTTCGCTTCTTACAGTTGTTTCAATTAATACTCAGTAATGGAATTACAAATTTGTACATAAAATTTGCATCTATGTGATATGAGTATAATTTCAGTACCTTGGGATATTATATGTGGACCTATCAATCAATTACAGCAGAATCTAAAATGAATTTATAAGTCCACATATAACAACTGCAGGTACATCATTTCTTCTCTGATAAAATTATTTCCATGTCACATAAATGCAAATTTTATGTACAAGTTTGTAATTAAATTATTAAGCATTAATTGAAACGGCTGTAAGGAACGAAAATGACTGATTCGTTAATAATAAATAATTAAGTTCGTTATCTCCATTTTCTTTTCTTCTCTTAACTGGATGTAAAATATATGCTTAATATATACCTATTGTTTTTAAAGGAATTTCTTCCACAAGAATACTAGGTATTGAATCAGCTTTTTTATACATACCCTCGAATGAAATTTATATATACATACATACGTACATACATACATACATACCCAC
>NC_068998.1:23290878-23292461 GCF_001194135.2 Octopus bimaculoides | reverse complement strand
ATATATATATATATATATATATATATATATATATATATACACATGCACACGTATATAGAGAGATAAGAGAAGAAATGGAGTAATAATTGACAATTAGAAGTTAATCATTGGTATTATATCGTCATAATACAGTTCTATATGTTAAAAGATGAGAATAATAGATCGAGGGAAAAAGCTGCTGCTCTTCCAGGGCATCTACCTCAACTTGAGACCAAGCATAATTTTGTGTTCTGAAGAAGGGACGAGGATACTACTTCAAGGGCTTACATTCCTTTGAGAAGTAGGTGCGTTTCAGTATGTAAATTGAAGCTTTCCAAGTAAAAGAATTGTGCAGAGTGGATGGAACTAGAGACGGTTTTTCCCAGTCGAACTTAGCTATAGAGTTTTTCTTCCCTACAAAGCAGAATGTTTAGAGATATTGCGCTAAGACGAAGAGAAAACAGCAGATATTCAGAATATGGAGAAGGAAGGGGGTGCAGAGAAAATATTCTGGCTTCTGAGTAAAGGCGGAAGATACGCTGGAAGACAGAAGATTACTCTCATGCATACACCCATGGACCCTTCACACACTGGATATCTTACAAAATTTAATTATATCAACCAATTTGAGGTAGCACCAAGATATACACAGACATTTCTATGCACACATACGGAATATTCAGATACTAAATCAATGTTCATAATGTAGGCAGGAATGTAGGCAGGAACCTATTTCTACAATTTCACTGTCTATTTACTCAAATGGATTGGTTGTGGTAGCTGTTTATTGTCGCACTAAGACGTGTTATTATCCTGAGTATTAGAGCTCGGTGGATAATTTCTATTAGTTTATGCATATATTAATATTATCTCAGTTTTAAAAAAAACCGTGACAATCTAAATATGTTAATAGTTACCATGGGTAGCAAAGATCACACAAAAAAACAGGATATCACACCCGTTTTATAGGTAGAGATACCAAGTTAAAGCCATGCATTTTGAGTATATTATTATCATTATTATTTCTTAACTAAATATCCTGTACCTTGTTTTACCATTAATTTGCGTTAATATCCGTATATTAATATAATATATTACAAGGCTATGATACTTTATTTATTTATTATATTTACATTCTTTGCTTTAAATTAGTATGTTATTATTTTTTCCTTAAGGAGATATTTTTATATATGATGAACTCTCTTGATTCTCTCCCCTCCTCCACATTTGGATTAGCTTATAGTTTATGGCTTTAGTTTACTTTACTGTGATCCCTTTTGCCTTTCCCCCCCCCCACTATTTCATTTACAGACTCTCCCGTTATAACTATGTAAACCAGCGTCTTACTTCTAACGGTCACTCACTTGTCCATATAATATTATAATATTATAACTCGTAAGTAAGCTTATCATTTCGCATTTGTCTTGCTTCTATATGTTGGTTCCCCGACGATGAATACATGTGCAATTCCAGCAGCTCTTACTTCTTTGTAGTAGTGTACACATATATTTTGAAACATATGCAGGAATTAAAGGAACTTTTATTTATATGCGTTTTGCTCCATTTATTATTATTATTCATATATATATATATATATATATATA
>NC_068998.1:23287951-23290817 GCF_001194135.2 Octopus bimaculoides | reverse complement strand
GCCAGCCACTCTTTAAATCATATAGAGATAGTGGTGAGAGATTAAAAGAAAGATAAGAAGAAAATTTACATAGGAGTCGACTATGCACAATTCTCGTTTGGTGGTAGGCAATGTGTTAATGAAGCTACATATACAGATACATTCATCAAAATATTTTCCGAGAGAAATATAAGATGGGCAAACTGTAAAATTGTAGAGAAGAGTAAAAGTATTAGCATCTGACAGAGCACTTAGAGAGAAATGAATAAGATTGAAAATGCATCAGTTCAGAAGAGGAGTAATAATAATACATGATGTGATATAGTAGAAAAATATTATATTACTAGGTAGATGAAATAACGAGAAATAATGAGAAAAAGTGAGTAGAATAGAAAATACACTGGCCAAAATAAGTTTAAGACCGATGATAACAGTTCTATTCCAGCATTAATTTATTTTTAAGAAAACTGTATAAAATTATTTTACTTTCTACAGGTTTTGTAGATGTTTCTTCTCTTTCGCATGATATAGGCGTTATATAGTTTTCTACAATTTTAAATAATTTTAATGCGTAATTAATTCAAATGATTAAAAATTGTCGGCAAAATAAGTTTAAGATCGTACCAACGTAGTTTTGTTTAAATTGAAAACATGCGGCACAAACAATGAACGAGCAAAAATGTATCTTTAGTATCTAGTTCCATAGACGTTATTTTTAAGTACCGCCTTACAACGGCGGGACGTGAATTTCGACAAATAAGCACGAAATTACTTGGCATGTTCTGCCATATTTCATCAATCAAATTATTTATATTTGGGACAAATTTGTTGGTCTTTTTAGCATCAATTCTTTTAGACAAATAATTCCATAAATTTTCTTTCGGATTCAAATCCGAGCTCTGCGGAGGCCCCTCAATAGCAATCATATTATTGGGCTCAAAATATTGCAAAACTTTCCTAGCCTAATGAACGGGGCAATTGGCCTGCTGGAAAATAGATCCAAGTGGCATCTGACTATTTAAATATTGTAGCATATTTTCATTTACTAATTGCAGATAGCTTACATTGTTACATTACTCCCCGCCTCCCACTTGCGCCGTTTTCTTGACATATTTAGGATGGAATGCTTCGGTTGGACGGCGTCTAACATGAGTCCTTCCGTCTGATCCAAAGAGGCAAAAGCAGGATTCGTAGCTCGAAAGAACTTTTTAGCAGTTTTCGGCCGTGCATTTAATATGGCTTTTAGCAAACTTTACGTGCTTCCACCGGTTCTTCTAAGAAATTATTGGCCTCTTTCGAGTAATCCGGCTGAACAGTCCAAATTCTTTTAGGCGGTTTCTGACAGTGTGTGGTGTAAAGCTGATATCAGTTTCATCTGATAATTGCTTGCAAAAGTCCACTACTGCAGTTAGCATTCGGTTATATTCAGAGAGCCGATGAATTCGCTGATCAGTTTGTACTGTTGGCTTTCTCGGAGCACCCGTTCTTTGCCGTTCTTTGTATTGGCCAGTGGCATGGTAAAGCTTCCATGCTAGAACACAAACCGTTTTTGCTGCGTCCTAATTGATTGCTTATGATCATGAAGAACACATTTTGCTGGTGAAGCAACACGATATTTGATCTAGTAACTAGGCTGATACTACTATGTTTTCCCGTAGGGAATTAATGTGCAAGAATGCTCGATTATTAAATAAAACAGTGCACTACGACCAGCCATATGACCACCCATTTGGTGTATTAATCTGCATAATCTTGGTAGTCTTAAACGTATTTTGCTGACAATTTCTAATCATTTGAATTATTGCGCATTAAAATTAATCGTTTTGTAGAAAGATATATGACGCCTATATCATTTGAAAGAGAAAAAAGTTATGCATAAACTGTTACAAGTAACATATTGTTATACAGTTTTGTAAAATATATATTAATACAGGAATAGAACTGTCATAATCGGTCTTAAGCTCATTTTGCCAGTGTCTGTATAGGAGACTAGAGCAGGAGGACAAGTTGATGTCTATATCAGAAGAAAGGGGCTTAAAGGCGAACTTTAAACAGAGGAAAAAGGTGGTCAACTATTGAATTATTATGCAAGAAATTAAAGCATATAACGTTTGGAATATTATTTCAAAAGCAATAACAATGAATAATGGAATAGTAGATTTATGAAACAAATAGTTATATGTAGAGTTCAAAGTTTAAAACAATGTTTTATATCTGCCTCTATAAAATTTTGTATTATTGGGACGAATATAGATAAATGAAAATATGTTCGTCATATGTAATGATAAAAATATGCTCACATTAGCTAAATTGAGAATAAATACGGATACATTCAGAAAAGAAAAGGCATGTGGACGCGTGTATAAATAAAGATTCACAAAATATTTTAAATGTTGTAAAAAATACACAGAGACAGGCACACCAATACAAATATAACACTCTCGCACACAGACGTACTTGTATACACATACCCATGATTCCAGACAAAAGTATACTTCCATAAACCTATATTTATCTATATGTATATAAATATGAAGGCAATAAAGATTTATATTTTCTTTTCAAACTTTGTATTTGGTTCATTCCTCTGTATAAGTACCAATGGTTTTAATACAAGCTCAATTATAAAGTTCGTATGTAAACCATGTCCTAATATCGCCCACGGTACTGAGCGTATTTTTACAAAGTAAACATTTGCAGAAATTTGTATGAAATCTTAACCCCATTTGAACTATATATATACAGTAAAACTAATACAACTTTTTGTTTTCTACACAACCTGTCTTCGTTTCTTTTTTTTTGTGACTTCTCCCCTATAGATAGATAGATAGATAGATAGATAGATAGATAGATAGATAGATAGAGTTAATTATATTAATATATATAT
>NC_068998.1:23287068-23287833 GCF_001194135.2 Octopus bimaculoides | reverse complement strand
ATATACACGCATGAATAATGCAATTTTTAAAACTCTGTATAGTCTTTATTTCAGAAATTAACAATGCCAGACTCTCACCTTACTCTAGAAATGACAGATGGTTATGTGAAAGACATTCTGAATTCCAAGTGTTATGCATACACAATTTCCTCCGATTGTCATGGTTTTAGGGGTTGTCATCAATGAAGGATATGTGACGCATCATTACTGCTTACTAGAAAGCCTTAGATTTAAATGTGCCGCCTACAAAGAGATCCTAGAAATAATTGTTAAGCTCTTGATAGACAGTGTATGTAATGAAAGGCCATATGTGATTCAGTAAAACACTGCACTATCTCTCATGGTTCTAGTTACACACTAATGGATGGCTAACGTTTGGCCTCCTAATTCCCCAGATCTCAATCCATTGGACTATTACACGTGCAGCGTTTTTGAGAGAGAGGTCAATGAACACGCATATAACGCCAAAGATTCTTTGAAAACTATCATAGGGTAATGTCTAAAATGAATCAGGACGACTTGATTCAAGCATGTAGATTATTTAGATCTCATATAGCAGCAGTTATTGAAGTTAATTTTAGTTTTATTGAATAACATTACTGAAAAGAAAGATAATTTTTATCCTCATAACATATTTTGATAAATTAAGTTATCTCTTATTATATAGATTATTTATAAACACAACTCTGTTCTCAGATATCTTCGCACCCTGCATATGTATGTATATATATATATATATATATATATATATATATATATATATAT
>NC_068998.1:23274096-23286882 GCF_001194135.2 Octopus bimaculoides | reverse complement strand
TGTGTGTGTGTGTGTGTGTGTGTGTGTGTGTGTGTGTGTGTGTGTAATTGATAGAGAGATAGGTAGATAGATACATACATATATATGTATATGTATGTATTCATCTATATATGTGCATGTGTATGTGCGTGTATGTGTGTGTGTGTGCGCGCGCGCGCGTTCATTACAAAGAAAGACGAATATTTTACTGATATTTATTGAACTACAATCAGTTTCACCATAATGACAGAAGCACGTCTAGAAGTTTTGAGTTGATGTATGTGAAATTCTGTGACAAAGTATATAATAGTTTCATGATAAGAATTGCAGTAGTCTACTCTAGGAAATTATCTCACTTTCTTCTTTCCTGCATCGAGAAGAAATTCCGGAAAAATCAATCACTTTAGAAGACCTATAAACAAAGGAAATGTTTATAAATAAATTATACATTATTCTATGTGGATGATGAGATTGCATTACGTTACACTTTTAATTTATTCTGTGACTTCTGTTATTTAGATACTGATTGACATACACGATTTTGTGGCACATCCGCTAAATTCAAGAAACAGAAATAAATGCTGCTCTTAATAGGGAAACTGTTACTAATGCAATAGAACACACACACACACACACACACACACACACACACACACACACACACACACACACACACACACACACACACACACACACACACACACACACACACACATACACACACATATATATATATATATTCGTAGATGTATGAATCTATATGGAGTGCGAAGGTCTTGTGAGAGGACGATGGCAATTTTTTTGCATGTTTAACTTTGTATTGTATCATTTCAAGCGGTGCTTGGCCATATAATGATATATCGTGGGTTTTATCCAGTAGTATGCACTATTGATACTGATTCTTATTCTGAAAATTGTTCAGTAAGCAGAAAGAACATAGGGACTTTCGCAGTCACAAGATAATGTATATTATGGATACGGACCGGAGAATGTTTGTGTAATCATTAAATAATTGAGATATCTTACCCTTTTACCCAAATAAGGCACCTGTGTGTATGCTAGATTATTGTTAGATAATTTATAGAGCACATTATGCAGATATTATTTAGATGAATCCGAAGGGATTTTTATTCATCTTATGCATGCGTCTGATCGTTTACTATAAATTTGTATTCTGTTGTATTAGTTTTAGTTTGACCAAAAGTTATAGGTATAGGAACCTTAAAGAAATTTTCCGATAGGAAAACCACATTCGAATGTAGCTTACACAAAATTTAAGCTGGTTTTGTAAGTTATTTCTCTTTTTATAATATACAGTTGATATTAATTTTTGTAACGGTACAAGATAATCAATTCAATAATTACTATCTGTAACGCATAACACTGTTTAATATAACTACTTTATCACGAGCGCTTCCAACAAATATCTGGACCATGCAGTATCAGTTATGAATTAATTTAGAATAATCATAATGTTATATGACATTCAATCTGTTCTTATGGACATTAAAAATCAAATGTCAGAACGAGGATTTTCTGGAGTTTCAGTTGATGGGTATAGGAATTTTCTTAATTTAGAATGTTTTATTTTCTCAGTTAATTTGAAACAGTAAACATTTGGTGGCTGACACAGACGTATATTACAGAAATGACCTTGTATTTACGTAAAAGACGCGACAGCAGTGATTGTTCAATTATTTCTGTTTAAGTTCTAATTTACTTGATGGGGATAACTCACAAAAATCTAACTAATTTTATATTCAATAATATTTTTGTCTAATCTAGGCCCAACATTTTGGGGACAGGTGAACGAACAGTCTATTAGATCGACCCCAGTACGCAACTGGTCCTTAATTTATCACCCCCCCCCCAAAAAAAAAATGAATGGTAAAGTCGATCTCACGGAATTTGAACTCAGAACTAAAAGACGAACGAAATACCACTAAGCATTTCGCCTGTTGTGCTAACGCTTCTGCCAGCTCGCCGACTTTGTATTCAATAATATTGAAGCATGTTGTTTCAAACAAAATATATCAAGCAGCTCTCTGTGCCCTTTAACGTTTATGTTTACTAATCATAAAACTTATATTTTCAATACCACTCATTTAAAATATATACGGTAACCATTGTCCGACAAATAATATGCATGTATTTAATTTATCTAAAAATAATCCATTCGATGTAATATTCAGTTTAAAATGTGATATGATCCAATGTAGCCATCAGTGAGTTCTGTTGGAATAAACAGACAGTTCCTAATAAAATAATTATGAATAGAGAATTCTTAAAATTATTCAGATTACCACCTTTACAAACTATCTTGATCGATGGTCTTTCCATCTTTAAGCCTATGATGTTAAATATTGAAGCAAAATCATATTCTTATTTTACTTTGCTCAGACGTCATCAGATTAGATTATTATCTAAAATGTTCTAGACTGGTCACTTCATTGTATTTGATATTTTCAGTTTGAAAAATTATAACAGATACAACATGGTGATAAGGTTGAGATCTCTAGATCTGTAGTGGGGTGATATTTTTATTATAGCACTGTATGGCCCAGAGTTTTGACAATAATGGCATAAACAGATGAATGTAGGTAGAGGAAATAATCAAGTAGCAACTTCAGGGGATTGAAATCATTTTTATTATTGATAAAAGAATTAGACATTTTGTCAGTGTCCGAGCAAATGAATGCATTGAGGAGATAATCTAAAAAAACAAACAATTCAATCTTCTCAGGTTAGATGCAGTCTAGGATGCCACATATAAGCAAACGTGTCACAAAATTTAGCTTCATTACAATTAGGAAGATAATTTAACCTTAAAAAATGTCCGTAGATGTTCAGGGTCGAAGTTTATACTGATGCTAAAATGTAGATGTAGACTGTATGATGCATGTTACTAATATACGTGATTTATGACCGGCCTGAATGAACAAGATATTTCTCCTTGATTTATTTATCAACCTCAAATAACACGTCAACATTTTTCAAGGCAAGGATTTTGCACTGCACGTTCTTACACAGGGCGAAAGATATATTTTAGGCTACGCAAGGCAAGTGTTCATTTATTGTTGCTGAAGTTTTGGAGAATAAAAGTAAGAAAATATAACCATATAGACGTTCGTCAGGAAAGAAATACATTTCAAATTATGGCAAAGAAGATGAATATTGTGTTCCGCGTGAGAGTGCACCACAGAATGCGGCTAAAATAGTGTAAGCGAACGATAGTGAGTGATATGTTGTTTTTGTGTCAATAGGTGCAGAAGGCAAGAGTAGTTGTGAAATACATATGAGCGTTCGAAGGCTATGCGTTTGCTTTTTGGTGTGTATATGCTTAAATGGGGTGTGAACTTTTTGTGATACATATATGGATGTAAATAGATAAAATGATATTTCCAGTAAAAGGTGAGTTACTTGTTTAAATTATCAAGTTATGGTGTACCAAAGCGGAACATTTAGTCATTGCTTGTACAGAAATTGCGATATTGTGAATTTGGTACAAAACAAATTGCCCCAGGGAGAATAAGATAAATATAGAAAAATGGATAGAAATCTACGTTTGGGTGTAATGAGCAGCGGTGGATAAAAATGTTGAACTGTGACATCTTTAAAATTCTTGTGTGATGACAGTATGTCTCGAGCAATGCGACACAATTAAGAGAAATGCAACTGTATCCAAGTCAATAATCCAAACTGAACCACAGAGAATTTCCCTAAACACCCCCTTCTCTGATTGTTATAATGTATCCAAAATTATGGAACTTATAACTTTGCAAATTAAATGAGGATTAAGTTAGAGGATTAAAGTACACTGTAAGGGTTTGTTAGAGGCTTGTTTGTAAATTGCAGTCATTGATTTTCTAATGTCAGAATATAAATTTTCAAAGAACATTTCAATACTTGCACATTCTTTGTATTTTCATTCATTAAGTATACGTAACCTCTTTATGAATAGAGTTTATGTGTAATACGTTCTTAACTGAGCGCAGAGAAAACGGTATATACTAGCGGTGATTTACCTCGAAGGCCCTAGTGCTGCTCAGTTGAATCCTGAAGAGTGGAGAGAATGTACAGTCAATATTTTTGTACCCATAATTGTAATGATGATTTCTGTGTTGATGCGAGCTCTGCGTTGTTTGTTTCAAGTGATAATATTAACTTTTAATAAAGCATCCAGATAAGAACGAAACAGTACATACTCGCTCGATACGTAGTTACTGAGAATTTAATAAAAGGAAATTCAATGGAAATTAACCTAGTCAATATCATATAAAAGACATTACATGGAATGTTTGAGTAAGAAAAAAATGCTTGAATCCGAAATAGACATAAAACACAGCTATTTCTATAATATAATCAAAAAGCTAGCTAGAAATAACAAGGAAATCATGTTTCAAACGTCTATTTGTGATCGGTACAATATTATAATAGGTGCTTTATATCTTTTGTATTGTATACAAATCAAAAGACCTTCCGCACTATCACGTCAAAGGGTTTGATAATTACAGTAACAGATATAGGAAATGCTACAAAAATCACGCCGTTTGTGCGCGTGTTTTCAATAGGAATGTGACTGAAACAATAAAAGACTAGTTTGTAAGTCTTTTCGGTATTTCCGTGCTGAACTGACGTTTATTTCTTAAGATTAAGTAAATGTGTACATCTTAGAAAAATTAATGAGAAACTTTACAAAAGTGTTCGCTGTTCTCCGCTTGCATCCCGTGTTCGATTTCAACTGGTTGATTTGTTTTGATATTGAAGTGGTTTCTAGTGCATATATCCATCTTCCAATATTTCTTTTATTGTATTTTGCTGTCATATCAGTAAGAATCATACATGCCATGTATGGTGAAGCACTGAAACTAATAAACGGCAAGGAATCGTTTAATGGGGTTAATTTTTCCAATGGTTGAATGTCTATGTATTTATTCCCCTACATGTTCTCCTGAATTTTCCTGCTGTCGATTCTTCTTATTTTCTTCTTTTTATTTTGCTTCTTTTTCATTTTCTTCTTTTTATTTTGCTTCTTTTTCATTTTCTTCTTTTTCTTTTCATTTATCTCTCTTTCTTTTTCTCTCTTCCTTTCTTCCTTTCTGTCTTTCGTTCTTCTTCTTCTTCAATTCTTCTTCTTCTTCTTCTTCTTCTTCTTCTTCTTCTTCTTCTTCTTCTTCTTCTTCTTCTTCTTTTTCTTCTTCTTCTTCCACTTCTTCGTCTTCTTCGTCTTCTTCTTCATTCTTCTTCTTCCACTTCTTCGTCTTCTCCTTCGTCTTCTTCTTCTTCATTCTTCTTCTTCCTCTTCTTCCCCCTCCTTCTCCTCCTCCTCCTTCTTCTTCTTCTTCCCCCTCCTTCTCCTCCTCCTTCTTCTTCTTCTTCTTCAACTCCTCCTCCTCCTCCTCCTCCTCCGTATCCGCGTCAATACTTTTTTTCTGATTTCAGATAATTTAATGAACGCCATCAGACACCAACACCAATGTCCATCCAGACAAGTACAGCACGTGCGAATCGCATAAGGAAGCAATCAGCTTAATAGGCGTTCGGCCGGATGATATGTGAGGTGGTGTGAAAGACTCACAAACGTGCTCTTTCTTTTCCAACGAATCGACAGGCACCAACTGGATTACCAAATAATGTCAAGTAAGAACATAGAAAGAAAACAGCATCGGCACATTCAGGTCGTATCTAGAACGAATATTCTGTAGACCAACAGAAATTTTAGCTAAGGTTATCTGTAATTGAAATTGGTTGGATACACAACCAGCGAATTTGCGATTAGTACGGTCAACTAGATAGGCTGCATAGACAGGAACCGGGCTACTTCAAACTAAAAGCGTTTTCTGGGTGCACCAAGAAAACAGGTGGAGGATTAAACTAATTGAGAAGGACTTCAAGGAGTGGTGTAGATTCGTGAACAACCTATGTATTTTAGTCCTGAATATTGCTATTGAATTAGAGCTTAATAAGAATAATAACGAATAATTACAGAGTAGAAAGAGGCCTCCTTATAAATCAAGATGAGGCGATTTGGAAAGTCTTTTCAACTGCGATGCTATCGACGAGTTTGGCGTTTGATATCGTTTTCAATACTAAACACGGAAGTAGCTTCGTTGGATTTGGATCATAGGATAAAGAAAACTGTTGGTGGCAGAGAACCAATAAGAAAATAAAGCTATATTAACGGAACGTGTAGAGGTCCTTACTATTCGATTACACGCAAGTGCATGTAGATCTTCAGTGAAAGTTCGCTCAACTCTTCTGTGAGGACGGTGCACTGGATACGAGTGATGGACTGTACCAACTATCTGGGTGGTCTGCTGCGGCCCTCGCAGCTGAAATGCGAGAATCTATATTTGGCTGCATGAGTGAGAAGTCACTGAGGCTGAACAGTTTGCCCTAGCAGATTTAATTTCATATGCTACACTTGTTCGAGGACCTATTGTCAGACGCCTTTTGCAACATATCCCACCTTTATTTTTTTAATCTTATCTTGCGTTTGTTAATGAAAATAATACAGATCTTGATTTGAACTGTCAGGTGTTATTGCATGCACGTAATTAAAATGACAAACACATCAATTATTGAAAATGAAAAAGAAGTGCGCAACAAGTTTCTGAAATCATGCAGTAAACGAAAAATCATGATTTGACTTTTCTTTCCTGCAGTGTAGGGAGAGTTCCCTCCCTTGTCTTGTTTACGCCCATATAACTCGCATAAATCAATTCATTCTACCTGCAAAAGTAGATTTTAGAAAGTGCTACTTATAGAACATAACACATTGTTTGACACAGCAGAATGGAATTATTGAAAAAAAATATGATTCAGAACAGTATGAATGTGAAAATTTTGATTTAAAATTTGGGGATAAGGACAATAATTTCAGGGAAAGCGGTAAGACGATCACATCAACCCCAATGCTCAGCAAGTATTTGTTTCTTCGACCCTGAAAGCGAACTTGATTTCGCTAAAATTTGAACTCTGAACGTAAAGGGGACAAAATGTTAAACATTTCCCGGGCGAGCTAAACGATTATGCTAACTGAACACCTTCGTTTCAAATGCAATGAAAATGAAGCACCTATCTAGAAACACTGAAGGGGAATATGGCACGCAAACTGGTCCCTTCTCAGAATGGCACTGATGTGAATTGTCTCGCTTGACTGTGACTTCATAAGATAATCGTTTATTCTTTTATCATCTATTTTTCTTATTACCGCTTCGTACACGCCTACCGCCTCGTTTATATGCATAAGTACATTGAGTTCTACACCAGGCTATTAGTAACGTAAAGCCTGAGAGAAATACGTATGTGTGTGTGTACATGCTTGTGTACTGGGGGAGGTTGTTTATTTCCTTATTTCTCACTTTCGCATTGATTAAATGAATTAATTTTCGAGCGAAATTCAGAATACAACAAAGCATACACGTGTATTAATTAAATAGGTATGCTTGCATAGGTATATAAATCTATGTGTCACTGAAACAAGAAGAGTTTGTAATCAATAAAAACGATCGCGTATAGAGTTGTTAGCTACTACTAAATTTGCACACATCAAAGTCAAACTACGCAATTAAATGAGAACATTAAGGAAGTAGTTATATAATATAAATCAGATTTAATAAACTGATTTATGTCCAATTAATAGTTTATATTTAGTTCTTTGAAAACGATGACATTAAAGTAAACAGGTTGCAGAACACATTTGAAGTTTCTACACACTTACATTGACGAATACATACACGTATGTATATAAGTATATTTTCCTTGAGATTCATCTAAGTTCTTCTACGCTGAAATCAATCAGCTCATTAAAGATTCTTTGAATGAATCATGGCATTTCTAGGAAAATTTAGTTCTCTACTGTCTGATCTGTGCATGCAATTATGTGTATGTATAGAGCATATGCATTTTAGTACACTAGTATGCAATACAGTTTTATACATGGTGTGAGCACACACATGATTGATTGCATTTGTCTGTTAGAGGCAAACGAACGTTTTAGAAATTTGTAATATATCGATTCAATTTTCAGTATATAAGATTTTGTGTATTCCTCCGAAACCTTGAGAATATCAAGACTAGATCGCATGTAAATTTGTTCTTACATGAGCAAAGCAACTAGATAAGTAGTAAAATGAGAAGTTAAAGCAAGTAAAATATTGCTCTGCAAGTTACACATTATGTTAGCGTAAATTTCTCGTTTTCGATATGTTTAAATAGCACATATATGAGGTGGCAAAAAGTTCCTGGCTTAAAGGTTATCACGAAAGGCCTGTTTGGAGACCGAAAATTTGAGTTCTTTCACAGGTCGTAGAAACACTGAAGAATCACTGCAATATGCGTGGGAATCTGAGAGAGGAATACTTTGAATAAAATCATAATTAACTGATCGTCCTGTATTTTCTTCTACCCAAAGGCAAGAACTTTTCAGCATCCCATCGTACATTAGCCACACAAACGTGCTCCATGTTGTCTTGTGAATTGTCTTCCATGTTGGATACAAAATATCTAGTCCGGTCTGTATGAACTGGAATATTGTTTGTATCGATGTGTTACATTTCTAAAATTATGAATATATTATGTTTCTGATATCACTAAGGTATAAGTGAGACATTCATCTTTTCTACAGAATAATATTCATGATACCTTGGCTCGTATGATAGTACTTTGCAGAAATATTCATGCAGCGTTCGACGATGTGAGTGATGATTCGTGCACCAGTATGGCACAATAGTCATCTTATAAACAAAATGGTGTATTGAAGGCAAACCTGCCTGTTTTGTTGAGTAATTTACTAGCTTTCCGGACAATAATGGTGATCTAGCAGATCCATCACCGAAGCTAAACATTTCTCGTCTGTGGCAGATACAACTGGACGTTTTAGCATTATAGGTTTATATGAGAAAACATTTCGTGACTAATACTGCAGTGTTATCTCGTTCTTACAGAATATCCACGTCATATGGGATATACAGTTTGCTAAGGGTTACTAAAATAGCTTCCGTAGCTAATAACCAATATTTATATATGCGTAAAATACACATATGTACACTTTTTAGGGAGGAAAACCCAACAGAAAGTTTTCCTTTCCAAAGTTGCCAAATTTTGTCCCATTTCTAAAGAAGTCGCTACTAGTGACTTTTGAAACTTTCTTTGAGACGGGAGATGTCAATTTACCTGGAAAGAAACAATCCAATCATTAATACTAAGAATCAATAAGGAAGTAAAGCATGAAAGATTTCACAGTTCTAGCATCACTCCTTCATAGTCGACTGTGAACTTTTCAGCCCACCCTTAAATTTCTTCTATATTTCCAGTTATGTGCGCACAATCAGAGAATAACGTACTCGTTCACACACACACACATATACTCAGAAGGAAAGCGAGTGTGAGAGAAATACAAGCAAAGACAGAGAGAGAAAGAGTAAAGGAACAAGCCTGTTTCTGCATATGTATTTTCAGAGTTATATTTGCACTCGGTACATATGTTAGGTGTAAGTTGCTGAGTTCGTTATTACCTACCCACGTCTGAATGAATAATACATATTCTCATAATTTATGCGTTGTTCGTCGTTATATTTCCTGTGAAGTGGTATACAGTCAATCAATGATTCTCTCATTACAAAAATAGCACTCAACACATGCACTCACACATATTCACGCACACACGCGTGAAGGCACATATGCACATACGCACGCACGTACACACATTCACACATCACTACACAGCTATATCAATATATCCGTGCGTGCCCGTGTGAATGTGTGTGAGAGTGTGTATGCGTGTGAACGTGTGTGTATGTGTGTGTCTGCTTGTGTGTTTGTAAGTGTGTTCATGTGGTGTGCTTGTGAGTGTACATGTGTGTGTATGCGTGCGTGTGTGTGTGTGTAATACTCCACACCTAAGTGCTGCTCATATATGATGTTCTACAGCGGCTTGTATCTTAAGTATATTCTTTGCAACAGGTCAAATTACTCCTATGTTTATATGAAATTTTCAGTATTAACATAACTAGCTGGAATATTGTTTGTCTTTTTATAGCTTTTAAGCAAGGTTGACTTTTCCTGTTGATATCTTATAACATTTTCAATATATAAAATATGCAAATTCTCATGTAGGTGTGTGATAATATTAATAAAAGAAATGTTATAGAGAACAGAGCAAGTTGTTGAACCCTTTGGAAAAGAAATTGAAAAATTAGACAAATAAAGAAATGAAGAAATAGAATAAGGTAGAAAATTAATATATATATATATATATATATATATATATATATATATATATATATATATACAAATAAATCACTTAATAACAAACATGGTTTCGCGGAAATATCGTAAGGTGGAACGAAATTTTGTTGATGCCATTTCCATCATGACATCAGTGAATTTAAATTCCACCTAGGTGTTGAAATAGCGAGTGGATGGAATCTAACTAGAGCCTACGTATTATTTTCCTGTTATGCAGCATATCCGATTCACAAGTTTATATTAAGACGGTACAAAACCTCCTAGCTATTAAGGTTAGTGAATTACGACGTAATAAAATTTCTGGAAACATTATGAAAACAACATGGCGCAGTAAATATGATAGTGATGCCGAAATAAAGATTCATTGTTTAAATGACCTCCTCAAATGTATAGTAGGATTTATTAATATTACATACATCCTCAATAAGAAAGTGTAGGGTGGATACTGTAGTTCCCATTGTATGAAATAAGATTGGATACTAAGTTGCCACGCATCATGTCTGCTAAATAACGATGCGAAAATAAAAACGTTAAGGAGATAATTGATAAGCCCATTACTTGACGCTGAGGAGTACTATGTAGTAGTGGAGAGAGCAGACGTTATTCTGTAATACAATTTTTTTCCCGAAGAACTATCGATGCATTCATAAAATAAATTTCACTAACATAAATCAATTTTAGGTAGTAATTTATTGTTTCCCCCATACTGGATTAATGTGTAATATATTTTCTCGAATATTTACTGAATTTTTTTTACGATTTTGAAATATACATGAGCTGGCTGAGCGGGATTCGATTGGGAATCGAGGTCACCAATGAAATATTGTTCGCCGGTAGTCTATATAGAAAGATCAAATTGACAGAATTTTGTACCGATGATTAATAATCCAGTTTACTCCACGAATTATTGTGTTGAGTAAAATGATTTTCAATAGGTTGGTAATTTAATTGCCTCATTCGACAAGTATTCAAAGTAGAGGTCATCACTTCGCACCATCTGAATCCAGTGTTCAGGAAGAGCAAGAAATAATCCGAGTGAGATATTTTTTTTCGCAATGTGCACAAAGAGGGCCCGGCTTCGGAATATATGAGTTTTGAATCCGAGGTGATGCTCTGCATCTGGTGGCATGCTGACGGGAAACGACTTCCAGGCGGTTGACCCATCGACGCGAAAGAGTACTCCTAACAACTGGAGAAGATGTATGCTATTTTGCAGCAAATGTAACCGTCATTGATTAACAGAAATCGAGCAAGACCTCATACTAATTGAACGTCCCGGGAATCGAACTAAGTGCACACCCAGTATATAATCCGGATCTAACTCTCTTATATTATCAATTGTTCTGATCCATGGCTAATTTTCCGTGCTCGGGATGTTTCATTAGCCAAGAGGATGTGGAAATTTCAGTGAAGTAGTTCTCCGCCTCACGGAACAAGAACTCTTATTAGCGTGAAAGGTAGATTCAGACGGTGCTTTTGATGTAAGTCAATGAATAATCAAATAATTTACCAAAGTATTTCAAAACTGTTGACGCAACACAATAATTCATTATTACCTCATTGCGTATCTCAACGAGTGAACCGTATATATTTGTATGCTTTTACATATGTTTGACAATATGATACAGCGGAACTTTTCTATCAGATATATAGACTACTGTTCGAATCTCCAATAATAATAGCAACAACAACAACATCGAAAAATACCCAGGTTCGAAATTTCCCCCAAGACACCTGATGAAGCCTGGAGAGTAGATCAGCCGAAACGTTATGTTAACAACAAGATGGAGACAAATATCCGTCAAATGTAACTAGTGTATATAATATACGTATTTCCTCATCTAGAACTGTAATATAACATGATAGATACATATGGGTTCATGAAGATAGTGGCGAAGCATATTCGCTCTTCATAGTGATTACATGTGATTTTGTCCATGAGTTTCTAAAAAATATCAGCATAGATTGGTGCAATAAATTAACAAAGAATGTAATACGTAAACAGAATTTTAACAATGTCTTTTACAACGGAAGTGTTTCGAAAAAACGTGAATGCAGTACAAATTACTACCGAAATCCAAACTTATACAGTTAAAACTTTCAACTTTCAAGAATTACGCGTTGTGCATAGCAAATATCGTGAAGTTTAGGGAACATTTCATGCAACCATTTTCGCATTATAATTGAAATGGCTTTCATATTTTTCACTATATATTAAGTAACACTTCTTGAGTGTTCTTCTAATATGTTCATAAACTGCAACAGAGTAACCAAAACAAAAGTAACCTAAAATGAATGCTAGGGGCAAATCCTCAATTACTACTACTACTACTACTACTACTACTACTACTACTACGACGACGACGACGACTACTACTACTACTACTACTACTACTACTACTACTTGGTTAGGTTTAAGATTTGTATAGCTACAGATGTTTGTTTTCCTTCTGTTGATATTCTAATCCCTATTTTGTTGTTGCTGTTACTAATGTAAATTCGAATAATATTTTGATAAATGTATGCGTGTGTGCGCGCGCGGGTGCCTGTGTATGT
>NC_068998.1:23272471-23273805 GCF_001194135.2 Octopus bimaculoides | reverse complement strand
GATTGGGGATTATAAGTCGTGTATTAGCGTGTGCATATATAAATATATAAAAGGATAAAGAGAGCAATGGTAAGGTTGGAGATATATTTTATGGATAGAGTCTTACAGCTGTTTCTGGGAAGATCCAGTACTTCCCTTCATCGGAGACAGAAATAGTAAAGGAATCGATTATTATATCCATAGGCAGAAAGTTTTAGTATGAAGTGATAGTGAGTGTGATGTGCTGAAAAAAGAAAGAAAGAGAGAACAGTACTTGGAGTGTAGTTTCATTCCAGTAGTAAGTATCCGTGTAAATTAATCCTTGTGGGTATAATCCGGAAATAGTTGCTGCAGCAAAGGCTGAGATAGCAGAGGTGAGTATATGCCATATTGTGTCCGAAGTATTTTGCTTCGGTTATGAATGACCGTGGGATTGCACCTAGAAAGTTACCCTCCCAAGCACAAGTTCGGGCAAGGTTGTTTATGGAAGGCCAGCAGTCGCCCATGTATACTAGCCTCCCCTATCGACACCACTGATGTTATCCAAGAGAAAGGCAAATGCTGATGCAGCTCGGCACCAGTGATGTCGCAACTCATTTCTACAACTGAGTTAACTAGAGCAACGTGAAATAAAGTGTCTTGCTCAAGAAAACAAGAAAACAATACTGAGCCCGGTCCAGGAATCGAACTCACAACCTCACGATCATAAGCTCGCCGCTCTATCCACTGAGCCATGCACCTTCAAATACACACACACATACCCATATGTAAAAATAAATGAATAAATAAATAAATAAATATATATATATATATGTGTGTGTGTATATATATATATATATATACAAACAACAGTCCTATATCTTTATTATCGTGTCATGCTTTCACTGCAAAATCCCAGACAACTATATGTATTTTGATCACAAATACTACTTCATTTTGGTTTTTGCAACTTTAAATGTAACAAATTTTTCCACGTAATAAATATCTTCAGTCTACTCGGTTATTTTCTTTGTATTTCACATGTTTTACTTATACATGCTTTTTATATTTTTATTAATATTCCAAGGTACTGATTTTTATGGTGATTGTTTATGTTTCTAAAACACATTATGCCTATATTTATTACCAGATATGTGTTTATGTCAACATATCGTTTTCTTTTTCTTTTTGCAGTTCTTTCCCACAGGCAATCGTGTCACCTGGAAATGATATGTCGATTTACGTTTCAGCGAGTTAGGATATTTGAATTATGCACAGTAATGTAATATTCTGTGCGGAATTGGCATCATATTTTATGACTAAGTTGTCTTTTCCAATCCTCAAACTAAATCACCATATATATATATATATATATA
>NC_068998.1:23263647-23268709 GCF_001194135.2 Octopus bimaculoides | reverse complement strand
ATATATATATATATATATATATATAACGTAATTTTGTATTTAGTAACTAGTGTTAATTGTGTAACTCCGTACGGTACATTGTAATGCTGCACGGAATCAAAGTGTATATTACTGCTCTCATGCGTTAATACCTATATTCCTAGGGTAAAAGTAAAAATAATGATGATGCCTTAAGTTATTTGTATGGTGTAAGTTTAATACTGATTAAAACTATGCCAGTAACATTTCACTGCACACCCGATTATGCATCATATTACACAATGCCTTATAAATTATGCATTTTTGAAATTGGAAAAAGTGTTGTCCTCATCAAACACTTATGTTACATGTTACGCGAAACGGATATTGAGGGGAACATATCCTTTCTCGAACACCATAAATGATAATTAAGTTCATTAGACTGAATGATACTAAATCAAAACATGCAATTAAAACATTCTGAAATTGTTATATTCATCCTTCCTCCTCATTCTCACTGACATATAAACACGCACACACAAAAACTTACACAGACATTTACAGATACACCTGCCAGTACACATTCTTACATATATATACTAATAAATGCACGCCTATGCTTATATGTATATGTACATAAGTGTATGTGTGTGAATGTGTATGTATGTCCGTAAGTGTGCATGGACCTGTTGTAACGTACACACTAGCAAGATGCTTTTGTTTTGATACATTTCTGAGTAACCTTGTAATTTCTGCAGCTGCACGTGAAAGCATTATATTCAGTATCTCCTGAAATACCATTCACCTAATTTGCAACTTCTCGTCCGCTAGTTGTTTGCATCTACTGACAGAGAGATACGCAAATATTTTCTCCCTGCTACATATAGTATAATTTCAACAGATCACGTTACTCTAGAGTCTCGTGCAATAAACAACTTATGTTAACTTTTCTTCTTTCACTACTTCCCCCTCTTTTCACTGCTTCGACAGTGACGTGACATGACTACTCAGAGTCAATTTCTGGCAGTAAAGATTTCCAGAAATATGGAATATTTCCTACCCCATAATCATATTATTATTACTCGCTATTGTTCTACTGTGTGTTCTGTACTAAATCGCAGATATATCATCTGTAGTTTGTGGAAGGAATGGCAAGGAATAATTCATGAACTCATCGATGTATAGCTATTTATATTATGACTCCAAGGAACCAAAGTTCTTTTGCAGATATGTAAGCAGATAAATTTGTTTTGATGCCCAACTGTAATTTTAATCTGGTGCACTTACTCTCTCTCTCTCTCTCTCTCTCTCTCTCTCCCTCTCTCTCTCTCTCTTTCATATTCATGAATACAGTATGTATTTGTATCATTGCTCTGGTGATTGTTGCTTTGAACTCACCTCTTAAAAAACGTTTAGTAATCGAAAGACGAGGTATGCTCCACAGATATAGTAATTGAGTTGTAAGATGCAATCACTTTAGCATCAAATTCTATATTGTAAGAAATATTTCTTAGTTATATACAATGCAGTATATCAGACTTGATATGCCCAGTGTTAAATTATGGTGACTTCTCCCAGTTTCTCTAATACTGTGTCAGCTTATGAGAATATTGTATCTTACTTGAAGCATAAGTGTAAAAATATTGAACATAACACGCTTAAACCGAAAAGAGGAATATTCTGGAAACTTGTGGGGGTAGCTGATCCGTTTAACTCCTATAAGGCAAAATCCATGATCCACAAATGTTCCACACTTGATATTCGGCCTTTTTACAACTACAATAAAAATCTAGGAGCACGTTTCTCAATATTGATTTTTTAAATTTTCTTTTAAGAATTTAAGTCTAATTTATTTGAGATATACACCTAAATGTAACTGGTCGATCGAAAATGAAAACGTACTACCATGAAATCAGAATGCAGTCTTTAATTATGTTCTAAAGGCTGTGAAAACCTGGACGTGAAGCACTAGATCATAGGTTTGTAATATCTGGTTAAATTATTGGAAGCGGTTACGTGAATAACCCAAATTATGCAAATTGCTATGTTAGTACTTTTACATAGGTACAGTGCATTTATATATATATACACACACACACTTTCTTATGCACACTCTCTTTTATACACGCATATAAACACGCTCACAGTCACTCATACATGCGTGTGTGCGTGTGTGTGTGTGCGTGTGTGAAAGAGAGAGTTCGTAATTGTAAACAAACAAAGGAAGGCGAACAAATTATTGTACTTGATGCGGTTTGACGATGGCCTTCGAGATAGCAGTATGAGGGTTATCATCATTTAAGTGCAGCACTTTCAAGCGTACTATTCCAAGTGTATTATTATTCCTCAACCAGTTAAGATCTTCGGAGATGGAGCCAATACAGCGTCTAGAGAGTATCTACGACTAATGAGCTACATTATCTGTAACACATGCCACTGAAAACGAGTACTCTAATGCATACGATGGACATTCCACAAAAACATGAGGAAGGTCGGCCGATTCGACGTTCTGAGGAGCCCCAACATATATGCTATAGACACTAACGAACGCCCGGTTCACAAACAACTACTGGAGAACCTCAAGAAGGCGTTAACGATACTTATTTCAATGAAAATATTTGGAAATTGTTTAAACAAGTTCAAGAAATCAGCCGTGCTTCTTCTACTGAAGAACCGGAAACATACACAATGACTCACAGGAAGTATGAAAATTTTATACCCAAATTATTGCATAAAAGCTATAGAAAAGCTAGTTCCAACACTTCGAAATCTATTAACAATCAAGCCTCTTAATGGCTATCAAAATCAATGATGGATTGCGAAACGGAAAAGTTGATCCCCCAAAAGATCCGTTCGATTTTAAGGTCTGCAAACCCAATTTCCTAGTTAATCCCTCAATTAGACTGATTATACCCTCTTAATATAATATTGACCAAATAACCAAGAAAGTATTCGATATGCTAATTTTCAATGGTGAGTAACATGCTCACTTGAATAAATGGTACTGTAGCGGAGGGATAATATTGTGGTTTGAAAACATATGTATGATATAGTATAGACACTTATTACATATGTATCTATCTCTCCTCTATTATTTGAGAAAGCATTATATTTACTACAAATGTCATGGGTAAATAATGATAAGGTAAGTACTACACTTTTACTTTAGAGAACGTTTCTCTCTTTCCCGGGGCAATACTGGCGTAGACGATTGAGTATAAACAATTTACACGTAGAAATGACGTCAAGGGGATCCTCTAATATGCTCGATTATAAAAGTGTGTATATAATTAACAAATCGATAGAAAGTTTTCCGAACCTTAGAAACGGATTATGTACATGGAAGGCGTTCTCCTTATTACGTTTAGGCTTTCATAATGTGAAATGAAATGACTGAAAAAGCGTAACCCTAATCCATTTTTCCCCGAAATTATAATTTTTGTAAGTCATTGAATATAAACAACAAAGCAACTACCTTCTTAACTGTTACATTAACAGAAGGCTGGAAACTTTAGTATCCCTTCCACTGATGAGGTATTAAACGTTTTATTTTATAGCTTTCTAATGGTTGCTGTAGGACTACGAAGAAAGCTAAAACTCGGCCAGGTGTGGGTAAATTTTTCTATCTTCGAATGTTTTCTTGTAATGACGTGTAATGAAAACTTTTCCCAGCCCGATTTCAGTTAGATGAATACGCACATATAACATACATATTCATTAGTTTCCAGTCCGTTATTCCTACTATGCGGATTAAGTTGCAATATTTAAATCTAATACGAATTAAGTACCATGTATAACAGTTCATTTTTCGTAAGAATCACTCATTATGAAAAAGAATGCTGTATTCTACACTTACACTTTCTCTTCAAATTACCAGCTTCATACATCTACCCAGCCCGTCCAAATATGTGGAAAGGCACAGAGTTGCTAATAAATATGACTAGGATCATATCTTATCGACATAGAGAATTTGTATTATATCGTATTATGGCACTTGATATTATGAACATACATGATAGTTTTGACCTGAATTTCTTTACATCTGCAATTTCATGAGTATGATGAAAGATCTTTTGTATTCTGTTGTTTTCTTAAATGAAAAATAAACTTAATTTGTTACAGAAAATGAGAACGTGATTCCTGATCTACAGTTCCATGTTGAAATAATGAATCATAGAAGAAATTTGCACTTGGTACTGATAGGTAAGTATACACCTGAGTTTAACAATATTTTGACGAAAGTTTTCAAAGCCAAATAATTTGAAGTAATATTACATGTTTCTCAATGTCCGTAGAATATAGAATATATTTTTATAGAATATATTTTATGACATAAACGAACACACACAGGAAGAATTCAAGAAACAATAGTATAGGTCTGTCAGATAAATTCTAGGATAGGCTTGATGTGTTATGGTGTCTAAAGCTCGGATTAATATTTTTTATTGTAATTCCATTCGTTTGTGACGATTTCAATGGTAAGTAGAATGAAGCATCTCCGGCGGAAATGTAATGAATAGAATTATAAGAGGACAAAGATATGTGTAGAATATAATTTGTCTATATAGGTTATGGAATTAATTTCCGTTTGAAGAAAACTAGAGTGAATCTAAATTTTCAACAACGATATAGAGTTCTGTATCAGTATACTGTGGAAACATGTTCTATCAAATATATAGGCAGCGAAATATAATATTGTCAACATATTTGCCAAATGTTCAAAGAATGCTAGCAAGAATAAAGCAGAATAAAATGATTACGGTCGGTATATTGAAATATCAATGGCCCGACAAAACTAGTAATTTTTTATATCGTAAAAAATATGGGATGTTTTGGACAATATTTCGTATTTTTTATACATATCTCACTTCGATTTCTCTCTATATTTATGCTGCAAGAAATATCATGAGGTGTGGCCGAGTGCTAAAAACTTGCATCCCAACCACATAGTTCCAGGTTCAGTCTTACTAGATGGCAACTTAGGCAAGTGTTTCGTATAATAGTCTTTGGGTGACCAAGTTTGTGAGAGAATTTGTGTGACTGAAATTGAAAGAAGCCTGTTGTGCATGTATGCATGTGTATGCGTATATATATATCTATCTAT
>NC_068998.1:23258904-23262868 GCF_001194135.2 Octopus bimaculoides | reverse complement strand
TCAAACGTTCAAAATTCATTAGAGTGTACGCCATATTTCATTCGACCTTCTAAATTATGCTGCACATGACTGAACCAATAGTTCGTAGACTTTCTACGAACTATTGACAGTTCTGTTTTGAAACCATGATTAAACTACATTTTCACTTCTTTCTTATTTAATAGTTTTCTAATGAATACAAAATTGACACAAATCACATTATCTTCCGTTATAAAAACGAACGCCAATTCGTATAAATGGTTTTAATTTTATGTTACTTGTGAAAGAATTTTACAGCAAGCTGTAAGAATCATATTATTCAGGTTTGGGTGAGCGTTTTGATTTCCAGTTGTCGATTTTAAATTCTAAGGCAGCTCGAAGCATTTACGTTAAAAATCAATATTAGCAGGAAATTTAAAGTTATTGGCGATTTCGTGTCTATGAATTTAGCATTTATTGTTTACCACCTCGAGTGGTAAGTACTAAACGTCTGAATTAGATTCTGTCAACACTACAGAACGATAAACAACGGTGGTTTTAATAGAAATTGGGGTCAAGTTTGGAACAAAATTCCTTCATGCACATTTAAAAGGTGGCATGAATATTGTGTACTGCTTCTATGCAATAGACACCAACAAGAATTAGGTTTGTCTGTCGTATAGTTTCATGTATTTATTCCTCTAAATAATTTCTCTCTTACCTCCGACTCATTAATAAGGAATTTTAGTCAATCTCTGTGAGTGGAACATATGTTTGCAACAGTATTTCGTTTCAACATATTTCTCTTCACCTGAACTCTTTCTCGAAGTGTTCAAATTGGTAACGTGTCGTACTTCACAACTGTTGTAATCAATACAGAGTATTAATTACCTAATTTGACTTAATTACCTAATGACCTATTTTGAAACTACATTCCTCCATGCGTTCATGCAACGACGTTAGATTAAGCAAGAAAGCTGTGTTCTAGAACTCGAAAGATGTAACTTTGATTCTAGGATAACGCTTGAAACATTCTCCTGTTGTATTGGTAGTTTTGTGACTTTACGGTTTCAGTAATAGGCAACACATTTTGTCTTGCATATGAAAGATATAAATCAATCGACATATTGCTACATGTTCAAAATATTTTGCGTTGGTCAGTTTAAATTAACAGATCGTCCGTTAACTACATTAGCTGCTGTTACTTCATTAGAGTGTAATATACAATAATTTGAGGTGTTAGCTTTGTCTCTCTAAAACCTGTGTCCAAATCATACCTTTAATATCGTAGCATTTCAACCATTTCGTTTCGTTTAGAGTAGAATCCTAGAGACGTTAGAAAGTCGTGGGAGATGCCATGCACTCTTTGTTTGTTCATCGTGCTTGTTCCCAGAATACTTAGCTTGAAGATTTAATCCATGATCCATTTTAACTTCTCCACCAGGTGAATCAATGTCTCTGTTTCATTTGCGATTTTTACATACTTTTTTCATTTGCATTTAACAGTGTGCCTGAAGGTATAAACAAGTAAACGATCATGATCTATTCGCTTCACTCCCTAATTATATTGTAAAAGTGTAGCATTTTCCAAAAGCGCCAAAAAATATTTTGATCACTTAAATGCCTAGACATATCATTGACAATCCAAAATGTGAGTCATAACTAAAATGTGGGCCAACTGTCAGCTCGAGTGTAAAAATACATAATATACTGAACTGGAAATAATATAGCAGAGAATTTAGCAAACCAATAGCAGATCGGCATAACAAAAATAGGCTGAATGAATTCAGTTGAAATGTTTAAAATATCAGTTTATGCTGATTATAACAGTACGAAAGAAATCTAATTAATTTTTCCATTATAAGTAAGAAGTTTTAATTTAATATCTTTTTAACTGTAATTCTTTTTTTATCAAACTCCTCTATTCATTTCGTAAACATTAATTTCGTTTCAATACAAAAAAATCAACCTTAGAATTAATAAATGAATGATGTTTTCATCTGCATATAGGAAGGAGATAGTGTTTAATTGCCAGTATAATACAAATTTAAATTCGATTCGACGAATTATATATATATATATATATATACATGCATATACGCTTTTCAGGAATTGATTTCCTTGTGTAAGAGTTGCAATTGGTTGAGTGAATTGCAATTGTGTGTTCCACTGTCAGAATCGTTAATGTGTCGGAGTAAAAGAATTGCAATCTACGTTCTGCTCCATTTCAATGTCACTGAGATACACTCTGGTCATTTCAAGGTCGATTAACAACGTAATAACCATTACTTCTAAAGGCACAACTTCTGAAATTTGGTGGGCAGGGGACTAGTCGATTACACCGTCCCTAGTGTTTCACTGGTACTTAACTTATCGACCCCAAAAGGATAAACGGCAAAGTCTACCTTGGCGGAATTTGAACTCAAAACTTAGTGATAGGTAATATACCACCTAGAATTTCGTACGGCGCGCTACCGATTCACCCAGCTCGCCATCTTGATTAAAAAGTTATTAATACTTATAATGATAAACAAATATAGTGCTAATACAGAACTGGAGCCGAGAATTTTCCTTCAATTTCACTCTCGATCTCTTACCTTACTTCCTCTGGGAATTTAATCAAAAGTTACCTGGAGTCCACCTGATCTAAAATGGATAGAAGGTGGGTTAATTACAGTGATCCAAAAATCCCATTAAGATTTGATTGCCAAAGTAACAAGTGTATGAATAAGCATGTTTGTATGCACAAGATGGAGGAATAAGCTTGTTTGCATGCTGAACAAGTAAAGATAGTCGTGTGTGTATCAGTAACAACTCACGCTGTGTGAACTGTCTATTTAAATAAAGCTATGTCATTCAACTACGGTAGTAGTGGAATAATATTCTTAAGGCCGCAATTTACACACACGCAGCAACATCAGATCTCGAGAAGTATGTGGAACAAATAGGGGCTGAAATAAGGGTGGAGCACTTGCAGAAAACACACAGCTTCGAACCGCTTTATTTGCCAAGAAAAGAGGGAGGCCTTGGACTTTACAATAGGCATTAACAATGAAGTTTGCCACAATTGGCCTAGATATCTACCTGAAAAACTCTGAGGACTGAATCTTAAAAAATGTCCCTAAACACGAAAACAGGAAAGCATCATACTCAGTAACAAAACAGGCAAAGGAATATCTAAGTGAATTCGCTAACTGCTCCCAGGGCACCGACAATTATTGGTACTACTGCTACCTTTTTATCAACCGCAACTGCTTAACTTCCCAAGCTAACCTGTCATATCTCTCGACTTTTCTTTCTTCCTTGTCGCATACATTGTTGTGGGCTGGGCATGCTATATATATGATCCAGCATAGTTTGTTTTCTTTCTCAATTAAGACTATGTCTCGCTTACTATTCTCTATCTCATGGTGGCATTGAATCATGAAATCACATAGGATCTTTGCATTTCCATTTTCGACGATGCTACAGGTTTGTGGTCATACCAAATGTTTGCTCTGTGAAGTCCATACTTGTTGCGAAATGTCCAATGGACAAGCCTGGCTATATTATCGAGGCGTCTCTTATATTCCTTCTGGGCTAATGGCGTACATTGGCTGGTAATATGCCATACGGTTTCACCATTTTCTCCACAGATTCTGCACTTATTGCTTTCTGCTGTGTTGTCTATCCTATCTTTTATGTAGTTTGTTCTTAGTGCTTGACCCTCGGCAGCTGAGATTAGAACTTTCCTTTCCGGTTTTAAATCAATTTTAGTCATCCACAGCCATCTATTTTCTCTATGTGTCTTATATTCAACATCCCTATCAGATTGACCATGCTTTCTTCTCTTTACCCACCTATTTTCAGATTCATTCGTTTTCAATTTCTTGTATGATGCTTTATATTTGCGATCTTTCATCCTACACAAGCCTGACCTTCTTACGTCTAATAATAGCGCTTCTGTTGCATTTTTGACATACCATGCTATGTTGTTTTCTCCTGCTCTAATGCTGTGTTCGCATCC
>NC_068998.1:23257733-23258894 GCF_001194135.2 Octopus bimaculoides | reverse complement strand
ATCTTTCATCCTACACAAGCCTGACCTTCTTACGTCTAATAATAGCGCTTTTGTTGCATTTTTGACATACCATGATATGTTGTTTTCTCCTGCTCTAATGCTGTGTTCGCATCCAATAAGTCCTCTTCCCCCTCTTTGTCTTGGTACATATAGTCTGTCTGTGTCACTTACTAAACGACCCCAGGTCGTTCGATTTCAACGTGGCTGCAATTGGCGACACACGGACTTCTAATGTGCAAGAATAAGCGCCCATTTTAGCTGACGATCTGATATAATCATCATGTGGTTTGTCAGGAGCGGGCATCAGTTTAACAATGGTATTCCAAAAATCCTTAGGCCTCCAAATAAAGGCAACCACTACGCCATATGCCCGTGGGCATATGGAGTGATGGTTAAGAGCGTGGGCTACTAACCCCACGATCCCTAGTTCGATTCTAGGCAGTGACCGGAAGAACAACAATAATAATAATAATATCGAAAAATGCCTTGGGAGTCAACCCAAGTTCGAAATTTCCATAAGACACCTGATGAAGGCTGGAGGGTATATCAGCAGAAACGTTGTGTTAACAAGAAAGAAGATGAGGACAAATATCCGTCAAATGTAAATAATAAAAAAAATGTACATAATTCCTCATCTTTTAAATATAGAACTATATAAAATTTTGTTGCAACAAATATATATCTAGAGGTTGGATAAAATAATGGAAAGACCTAGTATCAGAGAATCATAATTTTGAAATAGCTATAAAACCGTCAAATGCATATTTACTTTTATGTTATTTTTCAATTTATTATTAATGACAGGTACATCGGACTTTCAAAGAGGTCAAATTGTTGGTGCTCGAAGGCAAGCGCTAGCGTAACGAAAAGAGCTGCAATGTTTTGTGTATCATGAAGTAATGACAGTCTAGAAAGTAATGACAGCCTTTGACAAAGAGGGCAAAACCTCCCCGTTGAAACAAAACTCCAGAATTAAAGCAAAACTTTCATATGGGGACTGTCGGACTCTTACGCGAATTGTTGGAAAGGATCACAAATGTACAGCTCCCAAAATTACTGCAGTACTTAATTACCACATCAAGAGCCAGTTTCCACAAAACCTGTTCGCCGGGAGCTGTACAAAGTCGGATTTCACGAAAGGGCTGCCATCAGAAAAACCAC
>NC_068998.1:23255833-23256726 GCF_001194135.2 Octopus bimaculoides | reverse complement strand
TACATAAATAGCCTACAGAACAGTATTAAATAGAATTATGAATGCACCCATTTCACAGACTGTTGCGCCTATTAGCAGTAGTAATCAAAATTGTTGCTGATGCAAAGAGTTATTCTATTGTTTTGGCAAAACCAAACACAATGTTCATTTTAGTTTTTTCTGTGTCTCTATATCATTACTTTCTCATTGCAACGAAATTCATATTGATGCATGCATATATATATATATATTATGTTTGTTTTATTACTGTTGTAATCTTCATTTCATATTTCTTTCACAGTGTTCAGTATTAAGAAATATGTGTTGTTTCGTATTCAATTCACTTGTGATTATTTCTCCTATGCAAATTTATATTAATATACCAATCTATGTAACTATTATTTTTATCTCGCTCATATGCATATACCAAACTCTTTGTCTGTTATTGTATCTCTGTTATTACTTTCATAACTTGATGATGGCTTTTTTTATGATTTATCGTTCTAATCTCTGTTTCTAGCATACACTCTGCTTCTGCTGAATATTGCAATATATACTTACGGTCAGAAATACATTAACGTACGTTTACGTTTATATAGAGCGTGGATTTTAAGAAGACTATTTTCATAGTATGAGCAATTCCTGTTCTTGTTCCGGCCGTTAGAATTTTTTTGCTACATACTTGTAGAATGGTACGTACATACGCACATGCATATATATTAATACAGTTGGTTAAGATCTTCCAATGGATGATGTAACTGATACCTTTATCTTTGAAGGACCACATGTGACTGGATGATTTGGTCGTTTTCATTTTATCCCAGTGTCGGAAGTTTAAGGTGTGATTATTGAATACATATATGAGTATATGTATACGTATATATGTATGTATATATATATATGTTTATGTATAT
>NC_068998.1:23251147-23255273 GCF_001194135.2 Octopus bimaculoides | reverse complement strand
TATAAGTTTGAATAGTAACACACGAGTTGATATATATAAGGAAAATAAGACATGGTAGAAAATGCTAAACGAATTTTATCATCAAGTACATTTAGTATCGGTTGCAGTCTTCGCGACGTTTTCAACTTAGAGTAAAGATACAAAAACAAATTGTGGGTTAAAAAACATTAGTTTCTCCACATTTTAATTGTTTTTCCTGCTTTACTTTAAGTTGAAAAAGTCGGAAAATCTGGAACCGGTACTAAAATGTTGTCCACGATAAAATAATTGTTGCATGTTCTACCTTGTCTTAATTTCCTTAAATATGGAGGGTGCGTAAGACATTGGAGACACATTTATGTTTATAAAAAAAGAGATATATAATAACAGATAATAACTTTATTTATAAAACAATTCCAATGAGGATTAAAATAATCTTTCCTTTCAGAAATGTTATTCAATAAAGCCACAATCAGATACAATAACTGCTTCTATATGAGATCTCAAAAATCTACATGATCAAGTGGTCCTGGTTCACTATGCAGCTCTCAAAGAATTTTTGGTGTCATAGGCGTTCCCTTGACTTCTGTCTCAACAATGCTGCACATGTAATAGTCGAATAGATTGAGATCTGGAGAATTAGGAGCCCATATTTTAGGGTTTATGTGATCATGAACATTCCTTCTCTTACTAGAGCCTTGTGTGATAATGCAGAGTGTTACTGAAATTCATATAGCCTACCACTTCAAACACTGTCTATCCAAAGCTTAAAGATTATTTTCAGGACGTGAAGGTACATGGCAGAGTTAACTCTAAGCCCTTGTCGAAAGATGTAAGGAGGAATCATATGTCCTTCATTGCTGACAACCCCTAAACCATGACAGCTACAGGATATTTTATATGCATAACACTTGGAACTTAAAATGCTCTGCACGTAACTATCTGTCATTCCTTCTGTTAACTTTTCATCTTTGTCGAAGTGTTTCTCGTTTGAGACAAATCAAATGATATCTTCTGTTGGAATTTTCAATTTGCTTAAGAGCCTATTAAATCTGATGTAGTAATTTTCTTTGGCGTTTTTTGACAAATTGACCTTTCCACATCATATAAGACTTATATCTGATGTCTTCGTGGACAACATTTCTGACTTTTCTTTCTGGAGATCTTTTGTAATTGACTTCACAGAGTTTCTTGGAATGTAATCAATGGTCTGTTGGAATTGTCCAATAAATTCAGGAGATCTGATAATTTCAGGGCGTTTAGAATGTTTTTCATGCTTTGATACTTGTGAAACGTTTCAATCTTCAGTTTCGAGCTCCTTACAAACTTTTTAGATGAGAGATCTGGTAACTTTTAAAACTCGAGATATTTCGAAATCGCTCTGCTCAGTCTTTATAACCACGATTACAGCATGCCTCTTTATTTCTTGAGTAAGGTGACGGTCTGCCATTATTATTTTCTGAAACAAAGATTATACAGAATTAGCAAAATATGCATCAATGACCCATCGGTTGTCCAGCGATGGTGAGGGACAAACAGAGGCACAAATCACAAACACACGCATACATATACATACATATACGACGGGCTTCTTTCAGTTTCCCTCTACCAAATACATTCACAAGACATTGGTAGGCCCGAGTCTATAGTAGAAGACATTTACCGGACGTGCCACGCAATGAGACTGAACCCAGAACCATGTGGTTGGGAAACTAGCTTCTTATCACACAGTCACTCCTGCACCTATATATTTGTATTACATACACTCACCACCCACAAAGATTTCTAACCGGCTTTCATTGCGAAGCAAATTTTCAAGAAGAAGGAGAATGAAAATGTCTTTTACAAAGAAGTACAAAATGAAGAAAATAATATATAAAAAAATAAATATACCAATACAGTATATTGTCTTTGAGCTTTTGAAGTTCAATGGTAGTTCATGTATATAATGGTTGGATAAATAAGGATGCATGAGAATTGAGAGTTGTGATAGGTTTAAAAAAAGGGTTAAAAGTTTGTGTTAAGCAGGAAGTGTGGTGTCAAAACAGGAAGTGTATATAAGGGGAGACACATATTTTTAGTTGGAGTTATGAACTCTTTTTCAAGAGTATATATATATGAATTTGTGTGGACGTAGTTGTTGATATGTTATTTCGCATGCACACTTGTGATCTTATGCCTGACTGGTTTACTATGATGTTTCTCTTTTCATTAGTAAGCGTTGTTTGTTATTTTCTACATTTTCTTAATTCTAAATGTAGACTTCTGTTGATTTTTTATTGTTGAAAGTAGACCCACACCATATTATCAAACCCTAGAATTATCACATGCAACTGAATTCTATTGTTCGACAATGTATTTCAACTGTTTCATTTTTTTGTGATTTAGAATTAATTTCTGACTTAATGGATATTCTACATATCACATATTTCGGTACATCAGACAATCAGATAAGGTTGCTTTTTTAGAATATGTAGTAAAATAGATAGGGCTTGTAGGAACACATTAGACAGCATTCTCATGTAATAAATCCAACTGTAATTCCTGTAAAGTAATAATACATAAGTGTGACAAACTCGCTTTGCAAAGCATTTTCTCGCATATATAAAGTTTTCATAATTGCCTTCGTTATAGAAATCCCATACTGACACGATATACCATAAGGTTAACAGCAATGAATGAGATGTATAAATACTGAATATATATACAAAATATATTCATAAGCAGCATTATCATTCATCGTAACACGTTTTATTCATAGCACGGAGGAAATGTAAATATGAGAACGAAGGAACAACATACTTAAGTCTTAAATATGTCATGAATTATTTGAAGCCGTTAATACAATGAAACCAAAATTTTCTGATCTAGCTAAATGTACGAATAATAAGAATTTTTAACAAGCTGAATATATATGATTGCCTTCAGCAACTACACATATATTTGATAATTGCTTGATGACTACAGTAGACATTGCTGAAAGATATGGAAGTTGTCAGTAATTTGTATTAATGTGGAATAATCTAACACTGATCAACTGTCAGTAGCAGGTTGACACTGGCAAACGTAGGCAGAGTGAAAATCAGTGTTTGTTGATATTGGAAAAGCGTGATTGAACAATCACTGATGTTTCAATTAGCCGGCTGGGTGAATAAAGTTTCATTATGTGCATGCAATTGTCTTAGCACGAATTAACAATGTGTTACGTGGAATTGTAAGAGTACAAAAAGGCAGAAATTTCCATTTCGCACTACCGGCACCATATCTGGACAGTTTTCGAGTGCTACTGACATAATTATAGATGTGTGTGTGTGTGTGTGTGTCTGTATGTGGGTGTGTCTGTGTGTGTGTATGTGTGTGTGTGTGTGAATGTGTGTGTGTGTGTGTGTGTGTGTGTGTGTTTCTGTGTGTGTGCTTGCGTGCGTACGTGTATGAACATATACATACATACACTATATGCTATCAAAACTTTTGTTTGAAATATATGGGCTGAAGCTGCGAGGTACTCAGGATATCCGAAACGAACGATAATTAAAGAGGTAAATTCAGAAACAAAGGATAAGTCAATCAACAAATCCCCAGATGCAAAATTTTAAACACAATTTAAAAAATACACATACGCTCATACAATTTCATACCGACTAATAGGTCTATATTTATAAAAGTACCACATATAAATATATTTTTAAAAATCAATTAAAAGAATATAAATGTATTAAAGGTGTGAACAACAATATAAAAACATCTGATTGATCAAGCAGCAAAAACAAAATCAAATTTTAAGACAGTTCAAAAAGCAAACCCCACATGATAATAAAAGATTAAACATTAAGGAAAAGTTCCGTTATTAGAGGAGGTCCATTCGACGGCCGTTTCTGGAGTACATTTTTGTAAGGTATGAAAGTTCTAAAATTTACCTTATTCTAGTGAATAATGTCCCCTTCATCAGGAAGTCGTCCTCCATAGCGGATTACATCTTAATTTATTTTTTGCTATTTGATCCCTTAGAGGCTTTCCTACTGTTTTAATTATTTACACCTTGAACATTTCCACCCTATTTAAACCTGGACTATTTTACATTCATTTAATCTATATGTTTAATGTATATAGATCTATTGATATGTATTAGATTATTATGAATGTATGT
>NC_068998.1:23249950-23250904 GCF_001194135.2 Octopus bimaculoides | reverse complement strand
ATACATTCAGTTAAAACATGGTCTAGTTTTCATGTTTTTATCATGTTAGATTAAAAACATTTCTTACAATGTTAAAGTATACTAAACATTAAAAAAATATTTTGTAATGTACATACAGTTCAATTAGCGCTTTCATACGTTCGTAGTAATCATCAGATTTCACAATGTACCTCATTGCCAGCTGAGATCCTAACAACTGTAGTAGAATGACTGACATCTTCCTTTTTATGCCTCTTAGAAGCGTCCAACACCCTGAATTTTTCGAATACGGTTTTGACCAATCCGCATAGTTACCGGGCGCACCGCAATTAGCTTGCGGTTTACATGTATATTGTTTTATGAGTGACCAAATTTAGTTAGTTTCCATCAATTTTATTTCAATTGGTGGAAGTCTTCTTTAATTTGTTTATACTCATATGTTAAAGACGTTTCTTAATCGAAATCATTAACTTGTTGTTATATTATTGTTGATATTTGCGTTCGGAAGGAGTTTGAACATTTTAATAATAAGTTTTTCTTTTGTCGCTTCCAAACTCACTTCCGTCATGTAGCTTGTGGAAAGTACAAATTAGAAACTTTTTTTCTGACCACAGCATCCATTTCCAAGTAAGTTTATCTTCACCTATTTCATGCCACTCTCTGTTCTATACTGTTTTCTTCCACCATAATTCATCGTCCATCTTTCATTTCCTCGCCTGACCAACTTTCTTTTACTGCACGGACTTTTAAACGAGGGGACGTGTTTTCTCTCCAATATATACCTTTTCTCTTTTCAAAAGAAATATTCCTCCACGCGTTCACTATTTTCCACTCATTCTGGTCTCACGACTCACCGGGTGTTTTTTCTCTCTTGGTTTCTCTTTACGTCTCCACAGTCATTTTATTATTACCGACTTTGACCCACCATAAATCCTAAATTTTACTTTAGAATTTTTGGGAGCAACTGTCTTTGAA
>NC_068998.1:23249365-23249940 GCF_001194135.2 Octopus bimaculoides | reverse complement strand
TGTGATTGATCGTTATTAAGGCAAAAGAGCTATTAGAATAACCGCTAAGGGGATGGAGTAAAGGTAAGGGAGTAAAACTGTTCATAGTAATCGCGTAAGCGCGCATATCCATACATACACATGCGCGCACGCACACTCACGTACATGGGCGCGCATGTGTACGTATGCACATTCGCGCTTACGCGATTACTATGAACATTTTTACTCCCTTCCCTTTACTCCCTCCCCTCACTTGGCGGTCATTCTAACAGCTCTTTTGTTTTAATAATGATCAATCACACAGGAATTTCCCTTTCTTTAACGGTCATTTTCATAGCACTTTATCTGATGGCCCGATAACTGAAGAGATGCCGGCGTGGAATTCCGTCCCGACATTAGAAACTCGGAGTTTTATAATGGCTACCGAATAATTGTCGCATATTATATTTACTACAGATAAATTCTTCTATTTACATAATATAGAGGTTGACGTCTAGGTAATTTACTGTATAGTGTTCATTCTCTATAGATATCCCAAGTTCATAATTCTGAAAGAACTTATACAATCTCTTCTTAAGGCATTCTTTATATATATA
>NC_068998.1:23247649-23248821 GCF_001194135.2 Octopus bimaculoides | reverse complement strand
TATACATATATGTGTGTGTGTGTGTGTGTGTGTGCGAGTGTGTGTATCTATTTGTATATGTATCTATGCATGTATATATATATATATATATATATATATATATGATATTTCTCGTTGGCGTCAAATTACCTTAATTATGAAAGTGTTCTCTTGTGTTTCCTCCGATCGATATCATAGATAAAATCCTTGATAAGATTCTCTTTGGATTGCTGATTTATTACAGAAACAGTTCAAGGGATAAAGTTCATTGATAGCATAAATATATATCATCTCTCGCCGAAATGAATAAAAACAACGCTACAATGTTGAAATTAGTGTAAGATATATCGTACGACAAATATATATCATCTGCCGTTTATGGAGATATCGATAAATTGTATTTGGGGAATAGAACATTTCTCTGGTGGCGGAGGTTCTAGAGTCGTTAATAGCTGATAATATACAAATCTTATATGTTATGTTTTATGTGTTTTATTCAATTTGACTGCGACCAAACTGGGGCATCACTTTGTAGACATTTACTCGAACAAACTGACCGCAGTAATTATTTTATTAAAGCTTACTACTAATTTTACTGTTGCCCTTGGTCGAACCGCCAGGTTGAGGGGACGCTAATTCACTAACACCGATTGGCAAGGGGGCGGGGCAAATGGTAGACACAATGAGACACATACATAAATATGCATACGCATACACATTGACATAAACAGTAATGCCCCACTTCCCGAGGACCCACTTTGAAAGACCCCGATTTTACGAGTTTTAGTTTTGAAGGATAAGATCCAAATTTTGAACGAAACGCAGCAGGTCCTACTACCATAACCAATGTTTCTGGGTGGTACACAGAGAAATTTATATAGAGCCAAAAGAAAAATTTCTCCTAAGAAAACAAATTTTGGCTTACTCTTTTACTCTTTTTCTTGTTTCAGTCATTTGACTGCGGCCATGCTGGAGCACCACCTTTAGTCGAGCAAATCGACACCAGGACTTTTTTTTTGAAGCCTAGTACTTATTCTATCGGTCTCTTTTGCTGAACCGCTAAGTTACGGGGACTTAAACACACCAGTACTGGTTGTCAAGCGATATTGGGGGGGACAAACACAGACAAACAAACATACACACATATATATATATACATATATATATGTATATATATATACACATATACATAT
>NC_068998.1:23244178-23245150 GCF_001194135.2 Octopus bimaculoides | reverse complement strand
TATATATATATATATATATACATACATAAATACATACATACGCGACCGGCCTCTTTCAGGAGCTTCCGTCCACCAAATCTACCCACAAGGCCTTGGTCGGCCCGAGGCCATAGCAGAAGACACCTGCCCAAGGTGCCACGCAATGAGACTGTACCCGGGACCATGTAGTTGACAAGCAAGCTACCCACCACACAGCCACTCTTGCGCCTATGATAAAAGAAAGAAAGAGGGAGGAAGAGAAAATGTAAAAAGAAGTGCCAGTTGGTGCTGAAGATATTATAAAGGGACAGGGGAACTATCAGTAGATAAAAGGAATACGAGGAGATATAGAAGGAAGTGATATGCACATGTTTTTCCTCTATCACTTTAGCTACTACAATCGCTGATTTATATATGCCCACATCTATTTTTAGAAAGTTTAACCATGATATCTTCTCATCCTTCCTTCCTTTTTGAGGTTTACTACTCACTTTTAGTATTCCACTCCGTACCACATTCTTTATCTATCATTCAAACATATCACACTACCTCCTCTTATCACACATATAATGCTTCCTTATATTCTTATCTTTTCCTTTTATCTCTCTTCCTATTCCTTTTATCTACTGATAGTTCTACTCTCCCCTACCCTTTTACAATATCTTGAGCACCATCTAGCACTTCTTTTTACATTTTCTCTTCCTCCCTCTTTCTTTCTTTCATCTTAACTCCCCCCATCCTTTTGGACAATAACATTTTTCTTACTTCGAACATACTATTCTCTTCTTTTTATCTACTTCCCCCTGCCAGGATATTCTCAAAATTTCATTTACTCTACAAGATCCCTTTGATGTAGGGTTATCCTTTATATCCCTGAAACAGCTATTAGATACCCTTTCTCTTTATAAATGACCTAGGAATTTCACGCAACCTTAGAGTGATACCAAATTTTATTTGACACACACAGGCACACACACACACACACACACACAC
>NC_068998.1:23241491-23243948 GCF_001194135.2 Octopus bimaculoides | reverse complement strand
ATATATATATATATATATATATATATAGTACTGAATATATATATTTTATTCAGTACTATATATTCCCACAGGCATATAGCTTAGTAGTTACATGCGCGGGCTACTAACTCTAAGATTCCGAGTTCGATTCCAGGCAGTGACCTGAATAATAATAATAATGACGAAAACAACAACAACCACAACATCGAAAAATACCTTCGAAATGAGAACCTAGGTTCGAAATTTCCCGAAGACAACTGATGGAGGGTACATCAGCCGAAATTTTGTGTTTACAACAAACAGGATGAGGGCAAATATCCGTCAACTGTAAATAATTATTTTATTCTTCTATTTGTTTCAGTCATTTATCGACAACCATGCTCAAGCACCGCCTTTATTCGAACAAATCAACTCCAGGGCTTATTCATTGTAATCCTAATACCTATTCTATCGGTCTCGATTGCCTATTCACACTTCACCTCACTGGATGTGAAACAATAATCCTTAATTTATAAAAGAAAAAAAGCTTCACGTATTCAATATGCTCATTCTACGATTCGCTTTTAAATAACACGTCAAGTTAAGGAAAATGCAAATTGGCAGTCTGCCAACATCGCGTCCCTCACCTGTTGAAATATTGCAGGTGCTACCTTCAGTCCAAAATGTAGTTTTGACCATTAATTGCTTTGAGCAACTTTTATCTACTTTGATTTGTAGATTTGGATCAGACGGATCGATATTTGAGCGCATTTGTAAAAATATCTTCTGGGATCGGTAGTGGATAATGGCTTATTTTCAAACAGACATTTAAGCCGGTCGAAAAATCAGCGCACAACCTAATTTTGTTACGGAATCATTTAAAATATTTTCTTCTTAACTCAGTAGAGGAATTATTTTTAAAGGGAAAACGATTTACGTTTCTGCAATAGCGGTACTATAAGTTGAATAATTCTAACGAATTGGTGCTAAAGAAATCAGTTTGCGTTTTTAACGACGAAGACTTTCGCCTTGCATGTTTTCCCTCGAAATGTGACACTAGTCCATATTTCGACTATTAAATGTAAATTGCAGCCCGTCCCACTACCAGCAGATTTTTCTGTTTTTCTCAACATAGGTTTCTCTATTTTCTTCCATGTGTCCATATATATTATAGAAATAACACTTCTAATATCCAGTTGAAGTTTAATATGTATTCCATTTATTTTTACGTGTACGAATCTTCTTATCTGGGAGTCGATTTTTGTTTCTGCTCAGAGTACTGTACGATTAATGATTTTTAACATTTGAGATTCGTAATTTTGTTCTACGGTGTAAACTCTTTTGACCAATTCTTTTGCAACTATAATTTGTTTTGATTTTTAAATGGACAATCTTTTCTGAAATATATGCCCCCATATCCATAACATGGATTAGTTCGTGGCGCTGATGTTTCGTTGTACTTTTTCAGTCAACATATCTTAAATCTTTTGTACATTGTGTTTCTACTTTGCCATCCTTTCTCATTCTTCTGCCACGGACTGTAAGTTTTGATGTTGGTTCGCTTATTCCAATTTAGAAAGCATACTTGCCCGAATTTCTGTATCTTCGCTTCCTGTAAAGCCTTGTACGATAATAAGACGGTTGATCATCTCGGGTATAAGTTCTTTGAGTTTAACACTTTTACACTCCCTGTTGATTGTTCCTGCGTATGTGATAAAATCATCATTCTCTGTTTACGTTATATTCCAACACACCATTTGAGTGTTAAATCAAGAAGTTTTATAACCGAATATGTTAGACAGTAAATCTATTGTTTCTTTAAAGCAAAGTTCATTGGATTATTGGGGCAATACGAAATTAAAGTAATATTCATGCTCTTACCCAGCTAATTTTTGCAATAACAATCGCACTTTTTGTTCACCTACTATGAATTGCAATCTTGGTTAAAAATATTTTCGTACTATCTCTAGTACGATGCAAAGTTATACACTTCGCTGGGTTGTAACTGAATTCATTAACAGGATTCGAAACGCCGTCTGGTGAAAATAAACTTACCTCATTTATTGACTTCTTTGAATATAGCTCCAATAATTGTTGTTGTTGTAATTGTTGCTGCAATAGTTATTTGTTGCTACTCGTGCCGTTGCTTTTGCAAATGTACTATGGAAGCTAATAGGTCTTCCATTATTTAACAAGTCGTATCGCGAACAATATAATAAATAACCTACGTGAGCTTCGAAAATGACTTCGCCAGATGGTGTATCGTAAAGTGTTACGTACAAGAAATAAGATAACCAGAGAACAGTAAAAACAATGTAATAAGCTAAGAAATCATTATTTACATTATTTACATTCGACGGATATTTGTCCTCATCTTGTTCGTTGTTAACACAACGTTTCGGCTGATATATCATCCAGCCTTCTTCAGGTGTCTTGAGGAAATTTCGAACCTGGGTTCTCATTCTTAAGGTACTTTTCGATATTCTTCTTCTTCTTCTT
>NC_068998.1:23237561-23238233 GCF_001194135.2 Octopus bimaculoides | reverse complement strand
TATATATATATATATACATATATATCCCTTTGTACAGCTACACATCGAATACTTATGCCCCTGTTGTTTCCACTTACAGAACAAAGTATTTCGAGAATGAAACACCCCAGAAGTCATTCATTTATAAAATTAAGGGCATGACTTATCTCGATTATTGGGACCGCCTTAAAGCATTGAAACTTTAATCTCTCCAGCTCCGCCTATATATAATTTGCACGATGTGGATAATATATTACCGGCATTGCCAAAATGACGTCAACACTAGGTTCAAATTTAATCCAATGGTGGGACCACCGGCCATACGTCCGCTACCCAATTCAGAATCATAACGCAATTTCTTTCCCTCAACAGGTCCTGCCCTATTTAGCATTGTCCCGAAACAGATCAAGGAGCAAAAGGTTCCCAGCAACTCTAAACAGAATCAGGACAAATTTGTTCAAGGAATACCAGATACGCCTGAATACAAATCACTCGACAAGAACTCCTTATTCGAATAGACCATGATGCCACAATACTTGACTTAGCTAATCCTATCAGATGGTGCTATTAAGTTAGACATTGTCAAGACCAAGCTTTGATCGAAACATCTAAGGTATTAAAGTTCTACACACACACACACACACACACACACACACACACACACACACACACACACACACACACACACACACA
>NC_068998.1:23232564-23234653 GCF_001194135.2 Octopus bimaculoides | reverse complement strand
CAATGTCCTGTACCCAGATATGCACCTATACATACAGGTGGATGTCGGTATGCACATACCTGTACGTCTATATGCATATACTCATTTACTATTTGTTTATATATATATATATATATATATGTGTGTGTGTGTGTGAGTATATATATATATATATATACATATATTACATATATACATACATAGTGTCTATGAACCTATGAACTGACAGCGACCGAGTTAGTACATGTCAGTACACATACACTGCTTTTTTGTGGCTATAAGTGTGTTTGACTCCTGTTTAAGAATGCAACGCCTGTGGCTATTAGTGACAATAGAACTTTTCCGTTTTGCCTTTATATTGCTTCTACCCACGTGTGTTACTTTATATAGATAGATAGGTAGATAAATGGGTAGGTAGGTAGGTAGGTAGTGTGATAGATAATTTGTTAGATAGATATGACCGGTCTCTGGGGTTACTCTGTGTTTCATGTCCATAAAGAGCTCAGCTTCACAGCTTTTCTTCAGACCCTAGGCCTACGGCCTCTATAGCAAGTAGCTTCTCTCGAAAATGGAGAGAAGAAGACTGCTTACGCATTTTCCACAGATACAGCTTAAGGGACTTTGTCGCTGCGCCCAAAATATTAGGAGAATTCTAGTTAACACGCCTAGACCACGAAAGGAGGCGGGATGCTCATGCCAAGACTACAACAGTTTCCCAGTAAGAGGCCATTGCGAAACCCAGTGAGTAGTCTATGCGGCTGAGATGACTGCTGGCTCCAGCAGCAGCAGATAGAGTAGTACCTTTCCTATTGATTATTAGAGTAGGAGGAATGAGAGTAACAATAGCAAGAGCGTCAAGCTAAACAGAGATAGTAATAATAATAATAACAACAGCTGCGTAAGCATATCTAACAGAAATACCAGTACTACAAGCGCTAATGATATCAATAACAAAGGCAACTGTATCACTCATGTCAATAGCACCGATGGCAGCTCCTACAACACCAAGGGCAGTAGCCACCGATCATGTCCCATACGCCAGCATTATCGGCACTGACGCCGGCACCAATATCAACATCAGTTTTAATGACGCTAATACCAATACGAGCAACAACAGCATCAACAATAGTGGTAGCAACAACCTCAACCTCAATACCGCCAACACTCATACACGGAGATTTATTGGATTTCCGGTAACTCATTCAAGCAGCCCCTCGCCAACCATAGATCCCCTTTCAGGATCCCGAAAAGGAGATACGCTACGTCTTTAAGTACCCATGTTTGGCGGCTGAAAGACAATGTAACTCAACACGTAATATCATGGAAGATCCTAGGAAATCCAAGCCCCAACATAACGGACCAAGGCGTTGAAAACTGTGCATAGCCAAACAAACGATGATATCAAAGGACAGCCTCGTCCCTTAACTCCAGTACAGAAGACTTCAGACCATGCTTCCATTTCAGGAAATTCCTGTTGAGGTCCTGTGGTCCACACGATAACAGGGTTAATTACGAGTTGCGGTCAAATGGAGACAAGCCCCAATAAATTCTTTTTAGTTTTTAATTTGTTTACTTTTTTTAATTTGTTTAATATTTTTACTTTTTAAAAATATATTTCTAATTTATATTATCATATTTGTATTTCATTATATTTGTATTCCTATTCTTATTTTTGTATTTAATATGACATATAATATGTATTTTTAACGTTGATCCGTTAATAATAATAACAATAAGATAAATAGCCTGAGGGCGCACTGGTCCATTTATGTATTAGGTATCGCCTTTATAAACTCCCCAGGAGCATAGAAACACGTGTATCATTGATCAAAAATATCTTCGCTCCTTACAGACTAATAACAGGTAAGTTATATAGATTTTTCAAATATTCTTTCAAATAATTTTATTGTATTTTATACTAGATTTTTAAATGCTTATATTATTTTATTGGATATAACTTCCTATGTGTATTCCATACAATAAGATGCTGAAATAGGAGTTGCGTTTCTAATAGTAGAATCCCAAATTCGTAATAATATTATAAATGATACTGTTTACATTGCATTAGTAAAGTGTAAATTAGTAAATGTCCTGATAACCTGGAATATTT
>NC_068998.1:23225570-23231440 GCF_001194135.2 Octopus bimaculoides | reverse complement strand
TATATATATATATATATATATATATCAACTGAACATACATGTGCATATATATGTTGCTTGTGTGTTTTGTTTATTTACGATTATTTGATTTAATCTGACATATAAATAATAGAACAAATCATCGAGGTGTGTGAAATATTAGACAGAGAGTTTCATATTCGCTTATTAAATTATTTTTCCCGTTCTTTCTATCTTATTTATACTTTTAGTTTTACTTTTATTTGTCTCTTGTAAATACCATTGATATAGGATAAATATAGGATAACTGCTGTCAGTTATTTTGTGATACATATATATTAAATTCTTAGTAATGGCTACCATTATATTTTTTTTTCGTTTGAATTATATTATTTCCACTTATATGTTTTTCTTCAGCGTTCAATTTTTATCGTTTTAGTTTTTCGGTTCTTTAACTTCCCTCTTTTTATATTTAATGCAAACGTAAAATTTTCTTTGTTTCTAGATACTTTTAATTTAATCTGTGTCAAATCGCAAAGGGGAACATCTAGTAATTGGTTTTAACAAAGGCGGATAAGCTGTATAAGATGAATCCAATTATATTGAAATTCAACACTCAGTCGGGGGTCAATACTAAAAAGATATACAGACGCTTTGAGGAAATTATTATGATGCGAGACAGATGAAAATGGTCTGAGACGTATCTCACACAATAAACATTTAAAACAATTAATCATATATCATTAATTTATTGCTTAAATATCAAATGTATTTGGCTCAGTTTTATAGCAATACAAGACTAATTAACCTGCAAAATCACCGAAGAAAGAAATCATCAGTTCTAGTCTAATTAACGCTAACGTTGCCAGCTAATTCTTGTATATCAAAGAGATATATATCTGAAATGCAGTATGTAGTGTTATTCTTATGTATGCAATGAATGTTTATCAAACGAGAGTACATTGGTTAGAGAACTACGCCTTCGCCCACGTGACTTGTGATCAAAGGATTTTTGTTCGTGTTAGTTTGTTAATTACTGTATAATTTAACTTCGACTACATCATCTAAAAATCCAATGAGGATTTTCTTCTGGTAGGCTTGAGAAACATTTTGAACAAATATGTACGGTATCCCTGGCATGTCTAATATTTTTATCAGAATGGGTATATCACAGACTCTATGAGACCGTACATCACACAGGTAGTTTCATTTGAAACATGACATTGCAGGAAAGGTCTAAATGATAGAATACTAGTGCAACGTCGTATCTACGAAACATTTAATGAGCAATTAATGCGAAACTACTTTGAAATATTTTGAACTAAATGGGAATGCATTGCAGCATTGTATTTAAGTATACAGCAGTTAATTATCCAAGTATATAAATATTTCGATCTAGTAATGCTTGACATGAAATAGAGCTAGACACATCACTTTTGGACCCGTCTACATTGACATAAAGCCTATATAATACTCCAGAGAGTGCTACAGAGTTCCTTGCAGGTTAGTGGAGGCTCGACTGCCTGCTCCTGGTATATATCTATTAGGCCTCTGTTGATAAGCCTACGAGAGGTACTCATTTAAGGTTTCCCCTGACTCATTTCTGGTTATTGCAGTAAATGGAACTTGTACAGCTAAAGTTTTATAGGTCTCTACATGCCACATTGTAAATTTCAGCACTCCACTAGTATACATTTGTCTTTTACGGCTTCTGAAGTGTACTAAGGCGTTATAATGGAGGCTGTTGAATGCAGATCAGTGATCAGTTTCTTATACTTGAAAGGTTGTACACCAAAATAGACTTTCGATGATATGAAAGAACTTTATAGTGACGATGAATCATCATTCGACGTATTCAAATGTGGTCGGACATCGGTGGAAACTGCTCCTATTCCTGGATAACCACATTCTGCCATTGATGAAGACACCATCCATAAAGTGGATGCTGCCATTTTGGAGGATCGCCTCCTAACTATTCGGCAACTAGCCCAAGAAGGGAAGATAAATGTAGTCCTCGCGGAAAAAAAAATCATTCATGGCTATTTGAACATGTGGAAGTTGTCTGCACAATGGTTTTTCCCCCGTTTCTCACACCTTTTCAGAGACAGAGGCGAGTCAATTACCCCTAGGCTCTTTTCGTAATGTGCCAAGAAAACGAGGACTTTTTCAGTAGCCTTATCACACAGGATGAAACAAGTGTCCATCAGTATGATCCTAAGACTAAAGTCCAGTCGAAGCAATGGAAGCATGAGAACGCACCACCCACGAAGAAGGCTCATGTCCAACACTCAGCAGGAAAGGTGATGATCACAGTTTTCTAACACCAGTACGTTGTATTAACGATGGATTTCCTGGAAAAGTGCACCACAATTAACTTCTTATGCTTCTCTGCTGCAGAAATTACGGGACGCCATGCAATCAGAGAGGCGTGTAATGCTGACCAAAAGAATTAGCCTCCTCCAAAAACAATGCCCAAGTTCACATTATGCATGTTGCCCAGATGAAAGCACAATCTTGCGGCTATGGAATCCTTACTCATCCCCCTTACACTCCGATCTCGCGAAATATGACTTGCGCCTCTTCCCAAACATGCAGCCCTGTTTGAAGTGGAAGTACTTTTTGGATGATAACCTTATTTCTGAGATAATGTCTTGGCTCCAGACGCAACCTGCCGACTTCTACAGATGAAGTCTTCAGAGCTGCATGAAGCGATGGGAGAAGTGTGTCACCATTGGTGGTGACTATGTAGAGAAGGGCTGACATTATGCCAAGTTTCGTGTATCACCATCTTGGAAAGTGTGTCAAGGGAACTCTTTAATGAACATTTCTCGTACAGCCTTCACTCAGCGATCCTCGTCTATTGAATCATGGATTCTTTGTACTATGAACATTCCCTTACACCTGGTATTGGTGTATTTCCGCTTTTTGATGCTTTGATTGCCAAACCCTAGACATCCTTACAGACCGTCCCAACAATATCCTAGTTTACACAGTATGTTTCTGCTCCTTCCGATCTTCATGGCGTTTCTGTTTTCTGCTACACGTAATCGATTGTCTTGCTCATGTGTCTTTTTGTTGATGTCATAAAAGGTTATAACTTTCTAAAGAATGTGGAATGATTACTTCTTGGAAACTGTTCTCCAAGTAGGTATATATATATAAATAATAACATGTAAGTATTGTGTTCAAAAAGTTTTACGGTCAGATAAATGCAAAGATACAATGTTAAAGAACCTATCATGTCTATAGGGAAAACAGGTCTCTGTCCAATAGGCAGCCTTCGACTTTCTCTACTCGAAAATGATTTTCAACTCAATATTTACATGTTATTATCTATACTTTTATATGTACTTCGACAACCAATTCCTTGAAAGAATTATTTCATATACTCTGCAAATTTTATGAGCCTTATGATGTCAACAACATACAAAATGTCTAGGTTGTCTCGTGAATTTCTAAATATTTGTTTGTTCTAATAGTAGAAAGCTTCTCATGTTTATAGATGTGAGTTTAAGTATCACGGTCACTCTTCAAATTTATATATATATATATATTATCTTTTATCTTTGACTGGTTTTAGCCATAGGCCTAGGTGATATATATATTAACATACAAACACATATATTTCTATATCTTCCACACATTCCTTCAAGGCCTCTTTCCTCAGGAGTGTGTGCTGCACTATGTCGAGAGGGAGAAGAGACAATACATTATATTGTCCCTAGCTGCCCAGTCCTGGCTAAGAAGGAATGTATTCACAGACACGACAGATTTGGGGCCTATATACACTGGCAGCTATGCCAGCCCTGTGGAATGACAACACAAAAATAATGGTATAGGCACACCGTAGAAAAAGTCACAGAGAATGAAAAAGCACCGATACTGTGGATATGCCAATACACACAGAAAGAGAAATGAAGCCAATGAGCCGGATATTGTTGTCGGAGATCACCAAGATGCAGATGTTTCTAATCGATGTATCAATACCAACAGATGACAATGTTTCTCGAGAAGAAACGGAAAAACCTTCAAAATACAAAGACCTGGAAATAGAGGTAACTCGAGTGTGGAGTCTAAATATAGAAACAATTTCAATCATAGTAGGCGCGTTAGGTATGATAAAATGATATTCGGACGAATATATTACAAAAACACCAGGACTAATAAGTATATATACCATACAGAAAATAGCACTACTAGGCATGACGCACATCCTACGTAAAACACTTTCAATACAGCAAAAATTAGAGCATCACAAGAAACTACAGCACATACCGAAGACAGACATCTTCGCTCGGTAATGAAAGGGCAGTGAAATCATGTAGTTAAAATAAGACTACTGAATTAAAATAATAATAATAATAATAATAATAATAATAATAATAATAATAATAATAATAATAATAATAATAATAATAAGAAGAAGAAGAAGAAGAAGAAGAAGAAGAAGAAGAAGAGAAGGAATTAGCTGTAGCATGAAGAAATGGAAAGTAGATATCTCTTCAGGTGACACGCTTTTAAGGAAAGTTAATATCAAAAGAGGAATTTTCCAAGGGTACCCGTTGTCCCCTTTAATATTTGACTTATGTTTGTTCCCCCTTAGTTAAGTATTGAGGAAGGCAGAGGCATGGTATCATTTCAGAAATAGTAATGGAAATATTAACCATTTGCTTTACATGGATGGACTGAATCTCTTTCTTAAGATTGAAAAAGAGATAGATAATTTAAAACATTCGGTCTTCCATAATGTAAACAATCCATTTCCTTAAATACTTTTCGGTAAACATATATTGTTTGAATTTAAAAATATATGCCCATACTGCAGTGATAATGAGGCTTTGTGTCAAGATTGTCTTCTTTTAGTATGAAATATATGAATTAATGCAAGGACCGAATAATTAGCAATCATCACACATTACAGTTCAGTGGATCTCCCCCAAGATGGCGATTGGTTACTGATACTTGATTATGCTGATTGATAGTAGCCAGCATCTCAGCCACGTTCCAAGAAAACTCTTACATACAACTTCTACCGGAAAGCGTACTTCACTCCAACTAGAATTTAAGACTTATCAGTTTGATGGATTAAAATTTAATGAGTAGTGCTCCATAGCAAATTTTGAAAGTAACTGTAATCTACAGTATCAGAGTAGGAGAGTACAGAACAATAATCAAAGGCAAAATGAGAAAGACTAATAGAAGGGATTATCACAAAGAGAAAGCTAAGACGTATCCATGTTTTATATTAAGTAAATTTCTTTCTGTATATGTGTATGTGCGTGTGTTTTTGTGTGTATGTGTATGCGTACATATGTGTGCATGTGTGTAGTGTGTATTTTAAGTGTGCCTGCGTGTGTTCAAATTCATGTTCTTTTGGTCATATATTCTGTGTATTCCAGCACATTTTATACGCAGTAAGACTGACGTTCTTACATATTTCCTTTAATACCACTCTTACCTAATCTGGATTTGATGAAGGCGTATTGAGAATTGAATATATTTCGTAGTTATTTGTCGTTCATGACTTTTTCTTGATGTGTGTCAGCGTGAGCTTTTGCAGTTCTATTAAATAACGGAAGGAACACGTTAGGAAGTATTTTAATATTCCTGAAACACCTCAAAATATTTTTTCACACGGTTACTTAAATATCTCATGACAATCATTTATTCAAGGAAAACAAAGAAATTTCATTCCTGCCTTTATATTAAAACCTTTGGAATTTTCGCTTCTCGTAATTCTTCTTTATTTAAAGCTTTGAATGGGAAAAATTAATAAAATATAAATAGAAAATTCTATGTGCTTTGAAACATATTATTGTTATATATATATATATATATATATATATATAAACACACAGACACACACACACATATATACATATATGAAAATATATACTTATGTAAGTATATAT
>NC_068998.1:23221819-23224067 GCF_001194135.2 Octopus bimaculoides | reverse complement strand
AGGATCATCAACCTAGGAAAATACTTTAAAAGCTCCCTGACAATAACCAGAGCAACAATATTGTGTCGATTACTAAAGAACTCTATATATTTTAGTGGCAGAATCAGTGGTTATAATTCATCACCATTCTATACTGTAAAACCATGGTTGTGTTCCATTTATATTGTTGTTTTTTAAATATATTAACATACAAGATATAGTATAAAGAATGCCCTTCATGCATTTTTTTTATTGTAGTAAATTTGACTTACAGCTGTTTCCCGACACGTTCGTTATTGAAAGGTTTACTTGACCGGTCGATTGCTCAGTTGATAAAAATTGAACGACCTAAACACTTTATGCTTCTTCCGTCAAATTCATTTCTGGTTATAACAAAGGAGAACACTGAAGATACGGTGCGGGCATGGGGGAGGTGAAGATAGGCAATAAGAATCAGAATAATCTAAGTGGAAGAGAGAGAGAAAGAGGAAAAGGCGAGAGAGACGACGATTTGGAAGAAAATGATTATAGGGAAGATAAGAAAAGACAGGAAGAGGGGAAGGAATGGACAAAGGTAGGTATTGGACAGAAAAAAGGGCTGCGGATAGCTGGCATCAAGGAACGAACAGTCATAAAAAAAATGTTTGTAATTGGGTTGTCACACATGAAAATATTTGCATTGTTTTCAGGACAGATACTCTAAAAATATTGTTCTGAAATTTTATATCGGCCACTTATAAATCTGGTCAACTTAAATCATTGATATTTTGTCATAATGGGGGAATTGTATAAGAAATTTTAAGATCAGAAATAACTATATTATGATGGGAAATTTGAGGAAGCTTTGGTGTGTTTGGATATAAATTATAGTGGAAGAAATGTGTGTTTAGAATAAAATGAATTCGAGTTATTTGAAGTCAAAATAAAATTGAAGGTCGAATATAAATTTAGATTAAATTAAATTAAAAGAATTATAAAAAAGGAAATATAAAATAAATAGATGATTCAAATGTAAAACTAATTGAAATTAAAGTAATTTTTTTTTAAATCAAAAGAATTTAAAGAAATATAAAACATACATAAGAAGGCAATAGCACAATGTTAATGAAAATAAATAAAACAAATGAATAAATGAAATAGAATAACACATTTTTTTAATATTTGAAAATTTAAAATAAAAAAAAATTAAACGTGAAATACTTTAAAAACGTGCATACACGATCATTAATGCATGCACACTTCCACACATATACATAAATACATACATATATGAATAAGTAATTAGTGTTCGTATGTATTTGTATGTAAGTGTGTGTGTACGTGTATGTTTGCCTGTCTGTCCGAGTATGCAATCGGTATTGAATAATTGCAACTAAATACGCTCGAATAAACACATTTGTAGATTTAGCGATTCCACTGCAACTGACATTTTCCGCTCACTTTCGGCACTTTTTCGACACGTTTCATCTAGGTGACTTCCATTTCTAGTACTATACTCCTGTATGAGCAATGAATACTACGTTGTTTTGCATTCAACAGTATATCTACATTAAGTAAAACATAGAGAATGCTATTTGAAATAATACAGTCTCTGTCACTAATATGTAATTTTTACCCAGCCTGCCAAGTGCCTTTAAGCATGCATAGCATCCTCATGCATACTAACACCTTCCTCGAGTGACACACATTTACACGTTTATTGCATTTAACCAACATTACTGTATTTCTAGTGAATCTGATCTCAAAACAGGTTCAACTAGCAACCAATTGTAATGCATTTTAAAAGACATTGACAAAAGGTTCATACAGACAGGAATTGTTGGCATTGATGAAAATAATTTCAACGACAATCCGAGGAAAATATATCAATATATTGATACAAAAATGCAAAGTCACTTGTACATAATGCGTTTTAAGCATTTGACATGTGCATAGGAACTCAAATCTTAAAGCAATTGATTATTCTAACAAGTCTTTCATACTGGCCAGGCAAAACTAGTTGACTACAATGTTTTGTAATGCAATGTAAATGGGAAAATTTAGTCAATGTCACAATCTCACATTATCATATTTTCTAGTTGTAAATAATAAGGGTTTCTTGTCGCATGGTGTCTGAATTATTTATATAGGAAAACTTTCTTTTTGTGTTCTAATAGAACTTTTGAATAATTATCCCAGAGTTACTTCAATACACATGATATATATATAAAAAATATATACACACTCACACAAATACACACGCATATATACATACATACATATATATATA
>NC_068998.1:23217310-23221079 GCF_001194135.2 Octopus bimaculoides | reverse complement strand
TATATATATATATATTGACTTTATCTGTTTCAGTCATTATACTTCACCCATGAAGAATTGTAGACAAATGGATCGAACCCAGTCCTTTTATTTTCAGCCGCATGCTTATTCTTGCCAAAATTTCACTTATTTCACATACATTCGTTAACACAATTTATTAGATGTATATGTATACACAATGCCCACCATTACACTTCAGATAGCTGAGTCTGAGAAACAACTGCCAAGGGTTGCGTCGATACACTCACTTTTATCTGCGATGCAAGATAAATAACTCTGGGTATATCTAAATTTTGTGAAGAGATTTTACTTTGTTTTCCCTATTTTTTGTGGTAAGTTACATTTATACTCATGTTAATAATGTTTAAATGCTATCAAACCGTTAAAAAAATGTCTGTTCATATTTCATTTTATTCTACGTGTATATGCAACCTCTGTGTGTGTGTGTGTGTGTGTGTGCGTGTGCGTAAGTGAGTCCGTGTGCATTCGCCGGCAAACGCACATGCACATATACATGTAGGCATGTCTTTGTGTCTGTGCTCGTTGTTTTTAGCATGCTCTAACAATGACCCTTGCATCTTGGTGAAGGTTGTATGTGCGCACATTTAATTGAGAATGGTGCCTATATTTATCCAGTTGTGTCCACAGTCGATTTCTTCGAAACTGAATGAAACTCGGATAGAAAACAGAAAACATACCCTGTTGTTCTGTAATCCGTTTGATTTGGAAGTAAGAGGAAGCTCAGCAAACCGAAATGGAATAAGTATTATCATAAAAACGAAGAATGAAAAACAAATATTCAGAATAAAATATTGCGTTTAACATAATTCTGGAGATGTTTACATCCGATTACAATATTGCGTTATACATTCATGTTCATATGTTGCCTTGGTTTGATGTAAATAGCTGCTAATACAAGACACAAACATCCATCATATTAAATTGACTAATCAATCTTGCTATTTTAATAATCGGATTAAGGCGAAATTTTAAAGTGATCTTTAATTGTCACTTGTGTTTTTAGCCTGACGTTTGAATTTAATTCATTCTTAAAAAAACTATCCAAGCGTAAAGCAAGGTGTTCTGTCGATTAGTTTTACCGTGAATGTGCTTCGTCTTTATATAATGTGTGTGTGTGTGTGTGTGTCAGTGTGTGTGTGTCAGTGTGTGTGTGTCTACATACACACACGCGCGCATACACAAACGCGCGCATGCACACACATATATTATGTATATGCATGTGTGTATGTATATTTATATATATTTCTATATAAATGCATATATACACATACATATATACACATGAACCCATACATAGATATACATGCATACATACATATATACAAACATACTCACATATACACTCACACATATATATATATATCATGTAATAAACAAAATATATGGTTTAAGAGCTACTATTATTTCTATGTGAAGCAAGTTAGCCTAACAATATTTTTGAACACGTCTGGTATCGAAGCACGATCATCAGGCACTGCCAACATGATATAACAAATTCAAAATGGGACGACAAGATGAAAGGAAAAGCGAGAAAAGGCAAGAAAGAAATAAATGTAAAAGGAGTAAGGTTGAAACACGTGAAAACAAGAAAGAAAACAAAAAGAAACAAAAAGTTGCGGGAGAGAGTTATTTTCCCTTTCACATTAAAATATAAGTTTGAAAAACATAGTGGCGCAGAGTCTGTGGTAGAGATGTTCAATCCAAACCTTTCGGCAGTTGTAAGCATATGGATAATTTCCTGCTGACAAACTGGAATGTGCCACCCTCTTCGTTTTGAACGACTGTTCCACAAACTATAAGCGACCACCTTTTCAGCCTTGTATTTTGCGGTCAAACAGGAAATAAATCTAGTACCTACCCAGATTTGTTTCTTTAAGTTTACTTTTCTGTTTCCCGGCCGGTTTTGCAGCCTTTTTATATATATTTCTTTCTTGCTATTTCACGCCTTTTCTCTCGATAGGTTATCCTTTTATTAGCTTGTTATACCATGTGGGCAGTGCCTGAAGAATGAGCTGAGACACCAGACGTGTTAGAAAATACTGTTTGGAATGCTGTCACCACATGAAAGAAGTTGTGGCACACAACAATATATATTATGTTTATTAAATAACATGTATCTCTCACCAGATAGATTACACTATATATATATATATATTTATATATATATGGTTTTGCACATTGGTGTGCTTTTTAAAACTGCTATATTGATCGGACAAGTACCACTCTGTAACTCTCCATGAATATCCATCTCTTTATCTATTTTTCGCTTTCTCTCACTATCTTTATCTGCCTTCTGCTCACTCTCTCTGTTTTGCTCTCTCAATTTTTAGACTGACATCTATTTACAAGATCATTCACATGTGATAGATTTCTGTAGACGCAGAAGTCATATCGCAATGAAGGGTAGATGTGATTAATATACAAAACATTGACCTGTAAAAGATAATAACGACGTAATAATTACGTCACATATCAGGTCTAAGTTTAAAAGCCAAAACATTTATCAGTTGTCGTGGAACATTATACACCTAGCTACGATTCTGTATATTTAAATGTAAATTTTCGAGATGTCTCCCACTCGGGCTGACCAAAGGCCTGTGAGTGGATTTCTTAGATGGACACTGAAAGAAGACCATCGTGTACATATACATACACACCCATACGCACACACACACACACACTCATATATGTGTATACACAAATGCACACACTCACGTACAAAATGTACTGTTCCGTGATGTTAAGATCAACAATAAAGTACTCCATCTGGCGATATATAACTATTATTTAATGAACACAATGTATGTTTTTGTCCTACTGGTAGTTTCATGTGATGAAAGCACTCCAGACAGTATTTTTTAATACATCTGATGTCCCAGCCCAATATTCATGCACTGCCCACATGACATAAGAAGTTGTGTTAGGACGATAGAATGAGAGAAAAAACGAGAAATGGCGAGAAAGTAGTAGATGAAATATGTGGAAGTTTGAAAACTGGAAAACAAGAAGGAAAGAGAAAGAAGTAAAAGGCGGAAATGAGAGTTACGTCCTCTTAAACCGTAAAATATAATGCAGAAAAGATAGTGGCTTCAAATCTGCAGCACGGCTTTCCAATTCGTCAAAAAGAATGCTGCGATATGATTACAAACACTGAAAATTGTTCATCAAGATTTCAGTAGTGTATTAGAGTTGTGAGATTTGAAAAGGATCTGATATCGTTCAGTTATGCATAGCTTGCATTCCTGTGATCCGCGGTGTTTTCGACTATTTTCTACGTTATTGCATGTATTGTAGAGTTGGACTTCAAAGCCTATAAGTTCCTAGCCAACTTAAGAGCTTGAATTTCGTCCCTGTGTCGGAAGGAAGGTATGGGATTAGGATAGCAATTTGTGAAGTCATTTTCACATATTATGAGTGTGTCTGTGTGTGCGTGAATATATATATATTTATTTTATGCGCCCTTTAAAAGCCAAGCCAGGCTCATGGGCCCTGTTTCCCGTTTTCCCGGTTTCTATGGCGTATGTGCCCTCCCGCCAGTCCATCGCAGCTTTACTCAAGAAACAGGACAAAAGAGTGAGAGAAAGTTGGGGCGAAAGAGTACAACAGGGGTCGCCTTTCCTGGGGTCGATTTGCTCGACTAAATCCGCTAAAGGTAGAGCTTAACCATGGCCGCAGTAAAATTACTGAAACAAGAAGAAACGTATGTGTATACAAACATACACACAGACACACACACACGCAAACATAT
>NC_068998.1:23209351-23217016 GCF_001194135.2 Octopus bimaculoides | reverse complement strand
TATATATATATATATATATATATATATGCATACATATACCATATATACATATTTATATGTTTCTCTGTGTGTCTATGCGTGTGTGTCTGTGCGTGTATGTGTGTATATTTAAACTAATGGCATGCAGTAGGTAAAATCCCTGTTACATATTTCCTAAGTAGCAGAACTTCGGAAGTAATTACTCAACCAGGGCTCCTCTACTCCTCCGGCCGAATATAGCTATGTTAAATGATAGTTGTATTGTCGACAAGGAAACTCAGGAGATGTGACGTAAAACGGGTGGTGAACCCGGAAATACCAAGTCAAAAAAATAACACTCACTTTAAGTCATATCACCTGCGTATTAACCCGGGTACCCTTGACGGCATTGTAAACTTATTTTAACTATGCTATCTTCGGCCTAATGAGCAGTTACTGGAGAACTCGTTGCGTTATTACTTCCGGGCTTCAACTAGTTAGGAGACTTAGCTAGCCTAAATTTTTACCTATTCCACTCTCTCAATTTGGATTTTTATTTGTAAACCTAGACGCTAACCGTGAACTATAAAATGACTTTTTCCAGCATATTGAACATCGATTTGGGATAAACCTCCACCCCTCTGCTCCTATAAACTCTTATTTTTGCTGAAAGTTGGTTTTCATACCTATTACAAACTACTCGAAGCTTACTAACTCCCCACACCTAGATCAATGGAGCTTAAAATTACATTTTAAATATGTACATATATTTAGATATAAACTGCTTTTTAAAACAATAAACCCAGAGCACAGTCATTTTGTTCTTGCGAACTATACTACCAAACTCATGAAACTCACTTCTAGATAGGAAACGAAATACAGGAATGCATTACAATATTTAAATTTATTGAAATACAAAAATAAATTCGATCATAATTTTAAAAAAAACATACAGAGCCAGAAACATCCTGTTGAAAACTATAACGCCATGCTGAATAATGGTAGCGAAAATGATGCAAAACAGAGACATTATGATGTATTTCAATGATATTCTCATGCAAAACATCAACAATAGTGTGTTTGACCTCCTTTGTGAATTACTTGAAAGACGTGATTTCATGTTCTAATCAACTTCTGCAGGAAATCAAGTGGAAGCTCTTCCCAGGGCTTCTTCATGGCCGTTTCAAATTGATCAATAGATGAATACTGCTTGCCTTTGCTTTGCACAACATTTCTGAGATATCCCCAGGAATTATCTACAGTATTAAGGTCGGAACCTCCTGATGGCTTAATTTCAACACCAATTGCATGGATGAGATCCAAAGTTGAAATACAAAGTTTTTGCTATGGGGTATTTTCCTTCTTCGTCAATGTAAGCTCCTTACAACATAACGATGTATCGTGCAGCATTGAAACGGCCAACCATGTCAAAATGAGTAGCTACCCATTGGCAGATATTACACCCCGCACCATAACACTTCATCCACTGTTCTGCCATTTGGAATCATTAGAATTTTGTATATGTTTAACTACCCAGTAATACATGTAACTTTCGTGGACATACATGTTCCATTTTTCTTCATCAGAGAACAGAACCCTGGTCCATTCACCATCTCATATTTGAGACTGCCGATCAAACACCATTCTAACAGCTTCGCATGATGGGGAAAGAACGGATGCCATAGCCACTTCTTGAGGTGGAAACCATGGTTCAAAATCACTCTTCTTGCTGTGGATGTCGATGTTCCTACCCCTGCTGATACCTTGATTTAGGAAGCAGAAGAGCAGCGTAACATCTTCACAGCTCTGACAACGGCCCTTTCATCCCTTCCTGATAGAGCCTTGGGACATCCCTGTTGTAGCTGTCAAGATCTTTCAGACTGTTTTTCACTAGTGTTTGGCTTCCCCGAATCTTCGCGGCAATATTTCGGCTGATCATTCCATCCGCTTTTAGTGCAAGAATCTTTCCTTGCTCTATTTCGGAAAGCTTTGTAACTTTTGGTATACTGGAAGTGTAATCTTGACCACGGTGATTACGATTGAGTCGAACATTTTCCGAAACAGTCTGGGAAGAAACGAAAATTTATTAGTGGATTTATAGTTTTGAATTGTTGATAAGCTAGCGATAATTGTATGATGAGGTGTTGCAATGCGATAAGAAAGATTCAAGGTTTACATTTCAAAGTATTCATGAAATAACCACTTAAAATATATTATGCCACTTAGTCCACTTAAACAAACACCTAAATGTCTAAATAACGTAAAGAAACATGTGGCTTTATAGATTTGAATAGTAGTTTATATTGCTATAGGTGGCATCCGGTTGGGCAAGGAACACAAAGAAAAACTGATATAATTAGATGTTAAGTGAAAATAATACCGGTTCATTGCTAATATGCAATCGTGGTGTAACATTGATTGCATGTACCTGAGTGAATCATTGAGCCCACTTTATCTTACAAAAGTATATGTAGATACACCTCCTACGAATTTGACAAGAAAATTGTACAGACTTTAAAATAAATAGACATTCCGTATTAACACTTTACATGACTAACTGCCCCCTCTCTTTCCAGTTGTATTGGGTCATCCCCAAAAGAATGCAGTTTTTTATACTTTCTTTTTCAAAATTAAGATAAACAAAGTTCTTCTTTTAATCTAAAATATACTCTCCTTCATTTTCTACAATGCACTTCCATCTATATGCTAGACTTGCAAGGCTCCTCTTCTAAACTTTACTTGTTCGTGACGAAAAATACCCCTCCGGTACTGTTCTGAGCGAGTCTACCGAATTCTGTCCTTCTATGCGGATGAGATTTGTGGCACGTCGTTAGAGTGTAATTATATACACCGGAATATAAATATCATGTGATCATAACGAAAAATATGATATCCTCGGGCGTTTCTACATTGCACTTCCATCAAAATGATTTTGAAGACTGCAGAATAAATGATAATCAGATGGGATAATGTCCGGCGGATATAGTGGATGGGGCATCGTTTGGCATTCCAACTGCTCCAGCCTTTGGAATTTCATCCTTGCTGTATGTGGCCGAGCATTATCATGAGGGAAGAACACTTTTCGTCTTGAAACCAAAGAACCTTTCCCTAACCACTGTCTTCAGCGCTTGACATATTTATAGACAACCCATGTCTCGTCATCAGTCATTATTCGACCCAAAAAAGATTCATCTGTGAGACATGACAGCAAAGAAGCACACATTCACTCTCTGTGCGCCATTAAACTCGAAAGGTTTGTGAGAAACCCATTGACCAAATTTGCTGAAGTTCCCCGATGGCATGCAGGAGTCGATAAATGGTTGAATGACCAATTCCAAGCTTCTCGACAGTTACGATGGGAAATACATTGAATTGGACCGATTGACTTCGATATTAATGCCTGAGGATCTCATATTTTCGTTTACGATAACATGATACTTATATTCCCGTGCATATAATAGCACTCTACCGACGCACCACAAATCTCATCCACAAAGAAGGACAGAATGGATTAAACGGAGCCGGGGGACACACGTGGACGGAAAGAGTCACTGCAGTGATCACATATGCGCGAAGAAAGATTTCCGGACAATGGACATCAGATAACGTACGAATTTGGATAAACGGGTGAAGAACGAATATATAATGCCATGTAAGTATCGCCACGTCAACGGGGACTTGTGCTTATGCACAACTAAGCTTTGTAAATCCGACACTGGCTGTGTGGTATTTGATATACCTGTATTTGTCTAAGTTGCTCAAAATGATACTGAACACTCTGAGGTATGTCTCTTAGCTAAACTCTCTTATCTTCCTAATTTTTCACAGGAGACAATTACTGCTGTCTCCACTCTCATTATATATATTTTAAATAAAACCATAGTGTTCTTTAAACTAAAGTGATGCAAGATAATTAATGTGAATTTCTCTGATGCTGTCGGAAAGAGTATCACTCTCTATTATATACAGTGAGTATCTGAGAGACTGTCCCAATAAAGGATGTTACTTAATTACAGAGGCAACTGTACTTATGACATGATAAGCCTTAGTGTTCCATCCACTGGTAATATATATGGTTAAATATGTATGTATACATGCGTGTGCGTCTATGTGTGCGTGTCTGCGTGTCTGCGTATGTGTTGGTGTATAAACATATAACTACACACACAGACACATACACACACACACACACACACACGCACCCACACACACACGCACACGCACACACACACACACATATACGATGGGGTTATGAAAGTTTTGAGCCTTCAAGGCGTTTGAGAGTTGAAGTCTTGTAGCTTCCCTAGAAGTCCTGTACCATGTTTTTTTTTTGAGGCTCAAGACTTTTCATACATACCTCGTACATATATGTACGTATATATACATATACCTATATGTATATATGTATATATACCTACATATATATATAAACGTATGCCTTCTTTTTTTTATGTATATGTATATATTTTTTTGACTTGCCATTCTTAACCCTATGAATTGAATGTGTGCGTGTGTGTCAAAATAAAAGAGAAATGGAGAAGGAGAGAGAGAGGAACATCTTCTGATATGGTAATTTCTTGTTGTACACTTTCCCAAGTAAACATTGGTGAGATTCCTATGACTAGACGCATTCGGTCTTTGGTCGTCCCTAAACTTTATTGTTTTCCAGAACATTTGTATATAGAACAACATTATATATATTTCATTTTGTATAATGTAGTTCAGCGTCTATTTAGAAAGTTTGTCCTATTTCATATGCTGTTAGTTGTTAGACATTTGCCGGTATTAGTAAGTTTATTATCAGCCAAACTGGTATTAAATTTAATGATATGCAGTATGCAGTAGACGTGTGATCAAACGTGTTAGAAGCATAACAGATAGGAACATTTGTTGTATCTTGTTTCCATAATCCGTGACGAAAAAGTGTATTTTCTAGGAGATTATTTGTTATGTTTCTTGAAGTTAGAGGCACTAATATATAATCGATTTTTTATAGATTTTGGAAGAATATGATTAAACCTGCGCAGATATATGTAGCACTTCATATGCTGCAACATAAAAGAAAATTACACACGTATTAATCGACTTCACATGATAATATGAAGTTATTGACAATTATTATCTTAATTTAAACATATTAACCACGTTCTGTTAATGACTGTAAATGATGTAGGAAACCGTGTAATTGTAATATTTACCTTATTGCTGCTAACAACAACAGCGGTATTCAGCTATTTTTGCTTCTTCTTACAGCAGTTACATGAAACCAATTCTCTACGATCACTTGAGTCATAAATGTCTTTAGTGAAGTTTAAACTTGCCAATATTCTCAGGGATTAACAAGATTTCACGACGCTACGACTAGCGCTGCAAGTTTATGTGTGTGCTAAAATGAGCTGTGAATACACAGATTAAACCAATTTCCTTACGGAAGACATGTGCAAGTTATTAGAAGGAATTGGGTCGTAGGTACTTTATCAGCAGACTATCGTAGAAGCACAGGTTTCTATGAGTCTTATCTAATGATGTCATAATTGGCTATATATAATGATTCAGATATTGGATTATTTCAATCGTAGAGTTGTTGCCTCTCTTTGTCCCCTCATAATCACCATAATCACAGAAAGGAAAATTGTCAAGATTCACATTATTAACAGTGACATGATAATGCAGGTATTCCTCTGCATTTTCTCTGTAACCAAAGGTATTGTTTCAGCAGCACTCCAAAATCATTCAAGTACCATACATCACTTGGTGCATCACTAATATCTACATTATACCATCCATTAAGTATTCATTCTCAGTGTCATTGATGCATACTACAATTCTAGTTTCTAAGCCACAGTGATTAATATTTACGGGGGTATCGTATTTCCAAACATAGAAGATACAAGTTTGAGGGAACCTATGCATTTTAAAGTATTATTGCCATCTGAAATTTTCATTTGAGAAAGTACATAAATAAATATTACACGAATTAAATATATTCTGTCAATAAATAAAAGCATGCAGAAAGACACATATAAACAAATAGAATATTTTAATTTAAATAAAGGTGAAAAAAAACTGTCGCGAAATTGATTTAAGTTATTTAATCTAAGATTTAATTTTTTTAGTATACTTTAAATTTAAACTCTAAGCTGTTTGTTGAACATGTACAAAAATTCAAATATAGATAAATTATAGAAACAAACTTTGTTTATTAAGTAGCAGTGGTGCCAATTTATGTCAAAACCCCTTGACAAATATATCTAATCTTGTTCATAAAATACCTTAGAAATGAAATAAAAGAAACTCAGAAGAAATTCTAATAGATTACTTTTCAATTTTAATTTAATCACGTTAACAAGTAAGCTTAAGCCAGTTCTGATGAAAACAATGTTGTTATTGTCAATTCAATCTAAATTGACTTAATGCCAAAATCAATATGGATATTCCGAAATGCAAATTTAGAGAAGAGATCACGTTAAAAGCTGGTGTGCTCTGTCTTGGCTTCCGTTGAGAAGTAGCTATTGTCTGTTTAAAATAACTAGTTGCCGGTGGGTAATGAAGGATAGATAGAATTATCCAAGGAAACTCGAACACATATTTTCCGAATTGCCATCTCATCGCGCTAGACGTTTGATAAACATAAAATTCACTGAATTCACTAGAAAGTAGCACTTTCATTCAATAATCGTTGATGTTGCCACCGTTTGAATGTTTAGAGAAAGAAATGCAATTCCAAAGGTTCACATTTTAGAGATACTGCCATGCACCCGCAAACTACATTTTCAGGACTTTTAGCATGTTCTTCATGTATTAGTAACGCAAACTAATATTTCATTCATATTTAGTGAGTGAAAAATTAATGCTTATATTATTCTTTTTTTCTGAAGTATCAGATGTCAATATATTTTGCTGCTCATACCCCCACTTCGATTCTTCCCTTGACTGCGCCCTTCTTTTCTATTCGGCCAGAAATTGCCTAAACGTCTTATATTCCTTGTAACTGAAAGCCGAGTGATATCGTTCGAACTTTTAGATGCCATTCATCAGATATTAGCTTCTATCTGTTGTCTGAGATTATTTCAAAGTGTCGAGCTCTAGAGAACTAGGTAATACCTACGGATTTATTAGAATTTATATACAGAAGCCTTGTTCTCAGGTGCAAAAGAGTGAGAAAGGAAAACAAACCTTGTAATAGATCGATAAATTGTTCATCGAGTAGAAAAACAATTAAGACAATAAACCATGCTGGTGGTTTTAAAAATTGGAGGTGGAAAAGGCCCGGACGTATACTATATATTTTACCTCGTCTACCAATATAGTACCCACTTTTTTGTCTGAATTTTAGATATATTCTTACTCTAGCAATGCATCCCGCCGTTGCCCGAATGTTATGACCCACAGGCATTTTGTACTAAAAGCACCCTTCTTATAGGCAGAATCGAGATAGCGTATATATACTTAGTGAAATAATGGAAATTATTGTTTGTTTAATAGTGAAGGGCGAGGGTACAATTTACTTGAAAGTGTTTACTGTTTTTAATAAGGATCAGAAATTATGCATTGTTCCATCGTATAAAAGAGGGTTAGTACGATTTTATCCAGAAATCCCGTTTTCAATATTCAAATACCCCATCCCTTTTGTTATCTACGTAGAAAAATACAGACTACGAATCTCGGAAATATATATATATATATATATATATATATATATATATA
>NC_068998.1:23199383-23209283 GCF_001194135.2 Octopus bimaculoides | reverse complement strand
GTGTGTGTGTGTGTGTGTGTGTGTGAGTAAAAATAAATACAAAAAAAGGGTTTTGTATGATCGTGTATAGTGGAATATATTATTTTATTTAAAAGAGTTCCAACTCTGTTTTTTATGTTTTATTTATATTCTTGTAAAATTAATGTGGGATATAGACTATGGAATATATATATAATAAAAAATGGATGGTACAATAAAATAAAGTATTGAATGTCTTATTGAATATATGAAATATTGTGTGTTCAATATCAAGAATTAAATATATAAAGGCGAATACGTATTTTCATACCTTCTATATATATATAGACATGCTATAAAGAAAAAATAAACGAACGGAATTCTGGGAAAACTTCATTTTAGGTTTATATAGAATATCAGCTTTTTAAATATGCTGATCATAAACACAAACTACACAGAAAAAAGATAATTTCCATCGGATTTTAGCTGTAAATTTGCTCATGCACATTGCAAGAAATAACATAATTCGCACAGAAGTTTTACCTATAGTGTGTGTAAAGGTGGAAGGAAATATTTTATGGCTATCTTTCGTTCGAAGAAGGAAAGTTGTCAACTCTACATATGGAATCATATGATTGTTCGTTAATTTCCATAAAATTGTTTTGATTGCTGTATGCTTTGAAGAGAGCATACATTGAAAGAGAGGATAAAGTGAAAAGGCGACATTTGCTTTGAAGTGAGTGGAGAAAGTGTAGGATGTACGTATATATGAAATGGACATGTGTGAGAGAGAGAGAAAGAGAGAGTCAGTGAGTGAAGGTGGGTGTTGTGATGTATGAAATTTTTAGCATGTATAAGTGGCACTCAATTGCAATCTCTCTCTCTCTCTCTCTCTCTCTCTCTCTCTCACACACACACACACACACACACACACACGTTATCTTTCATGCAAACGTATATAGCGGAGGAAAAGAATACGCACACCACCTGTTTTCATTGTAACACTAACCCTAAGCAACGGGAATGTGCATTCTTTAACTTTAAAGAATATATATTCTTTAAACGTGTTAAAAAGTGCATCAAACTCTTCTCTGATATAACTGTTTTTTTTTTTTTGAATTGCACACAAATCAAAATCAGACTTCTGTTAAAGATATCTTAGCGAAAACATTCATTTGACGTATACATTTCTCCAGATTTCAGATTTAGCGTAAATTTCCTAAATATACAAATAAGATTATTTTATCGAACACTAATACAGTGGTTCTAGAAATAGAAAAGTGTATTATCTTTTTTCACCGCGAAAGCAATTGGATGAGACTAAATACAAAACTGTTATTTCCATAATCTGTTGTCTCTGAACAATAATTTGAATAAAGTTGTATATTTAAGAAATAAAGAAATATGTTGTATAACAACATCATAACTAAATTTTAAAGATAAGAAAATAGCTTCCACAAATTTCATGGCAAAAGATAATTCATTTATACTAATTTTGTTTTAAGATTTTATAATTCATATCAATTAACATACACATTTATTTCAGCTTGTCACCTATGGTATTCCTTTTGAAGTTTAGCGCAGACATAGTTTTTTTTGCACCAATTTCGTCTTGTCTTTAAAGAGTTCTTTGAGTTAAAAGAGCTCCAACATAAAAAAAAGTAATTAGTAAATAAATACTTCAAAGAATACAACAGAGTAAAACAACCATCTCCTTTCAAATCGATATAATTATTTACGTAAAATCAATTTCAAATATCGGTATTGTAGAAACATTCTTAAGCCTTCTAAATTGAAAATAAACTTACTTGAATTATTGTTTTGATTAACAGTGTAAACCAATCAATAAGAACAAGTAAACATGTTAAACCTTCAAAGTTAATATTATGGTACATACGCAAAACGGATATCTTGTAAATTCCATCTTGATTGCTATGAAATGAGTTCAGTAAAAACACTACACTTCAAACTCACAAACAATATTGAAATTTTTCTCACATGAACCGCGGCTACGACTTTTTCAATAATGAAGATTTTCCATTTTTCCTGAAAGGTGAGAAACTGAAGATTTCTTGTAATCATATTATGCCGAGTTAAATATTTTCGATATCTCTTTCAACACAATCCATGGAAAGATTCGATCACAAATCTAGGAGTGGCTAAAATCATTCTTTACTTTCTACTTAAGCAATATAAAATATGAAGGCATATAATACTAATTTACGGGGAGACAAGCACATATACGGTATTTAAGTATATTTTACCTACACAAACCTCAAATGTGTGCTGATCAAATTTATCGAACGTTAAACATACCGTCAATGTTTCTCAATGTGTTAGAGCACTATATAAGTTGTAGAGATTTGAGACAGTGTAACGTAAATTGATGTTAAATTTTAGGATTATAAAAACTAGAATATCGAAATCGTTGGATACACGGTTCATGAGAATATTCGGCAATTACTATTTTATATCTTAACATGATATGTGTGTTTGTGTATGTGTGTGGGTATGTGTGGATGTGTGTGTGTGTGTGTGTGTGTGTGTGTGTGTGTGTGTGTGTGTGTGTGTGTATGTGTGTGTATTGCACTAGTTCGAATAAGACAGATGTATATATACAATCAGCAATGAGAATTAAGAATATTAGTTCTCACAATTTTTCTCAGTTTTCCTAGCAAATGAAATAATTGGTGGTATTATGTAGCCAAACGCTTTCTCTAACAGAAATTAAATAATATTTCATTGCGCCCAAATGTTGATACTCTCAAATGTTGCCAAGTGCCTGATATCTCTAATCTGCTACCAAGCATTTCTCTCATACAAAATTGAAAAGGGCATTATAATAATACACTGAATCAATTACGGATTAAATAGTTGTTTTCGTTACAGCTTAACCAAGAGAGAAGTCACCCCCCTCGTGTTATTCTACATGAACGACGTCGTAAAACCGAAGACTTCGCCCGAATGATTGCACTTGCGTAGATTCCGTTAATTACACCGTCATATCAGGTAGTTTAGTTATACTAGGTGATGGATTAAATCTACCGCCTAAGTAACCTGTAGCACTTTTGATTTCGCAAGAAGTGCTGAGGCAACCCCGTAAAGCAATACGTATCTCTGGATGAGGTCGGCGCTGATGCTACAGAATTATAATATAAAAATAATCCGGATGAGAGTGTTCTGAATTATTATGAATATCAAAAATAATATTGTCTATTTCGAAAGTGCATTTCCGTTTGATGGTTTTACGTAAATTCGGGAAAAAGCTTTCCTTTCATTATAGGAAAAGTGAAACAGCTATGCAGAGTTTCCGACTATATCTAGTGATGTTGCTCTTTTGCTTAGCACTGTTTATAAAACACATTTTACATATACTGAAAATACAATTTACTTGGATAGCTGCTTGAATATGTTAATTAAATTAGGCTGAAATATGAGTTGGTCGGTGAATCATCGGAGAAGTCTGAAATCGAGGATATAGTTATATAATTTATGTATATATAACGTAACAGGAATATTATGTTACAGAAATATTACTTTCTGCTATAGGCACAAGGCCTGGAAGTTTGGGGTAGCGAACAAGTCAAACCCAATCTTTGACTGATACTTATTTTTTCGTCTCCGAGAAGTTGAAACACAAATGCCATCTCGGCCAATCTTGAACTCAGTATAAAATCGGAAGCTAAGCATTTTTTCCGGCGCAGTAACTACTCTGCCAGCTCTCTGCCTTATGTTACAGAACTATTATAACATATAACATGTTATAACATATAACATATTATAACATATAACACTCTTTGTTCAAGCAAAAGAAGTTATAATCCTTAACCGAATGTTATGCAATAAACCAACGATAAAAATACTTAACGTTACTTTTGTCATTACCTTAAATATTTTCAGTCAAGATGCGATTTCTAATTTTTTATCGTATTCTTGAATTTTAGGCTAAAAGACGTGTTTGTCGTCTAAATTTCGAGGAATTTGAAGAAAAGTAAGGAAATCATTTAGACTAAATACGGCTTAATCGGAATACGAGAGAGACTAAATACGTTTTATAATACATATCAAAACATCAGCATGTGATATCTTATTGTAGATATAATTAAATCCTACAGATGTATCTTCATTTATAGGGGTTATTTCAGCATTTGAAAAAGAAAAAGTTGCATACATAGATATGTGTGGTCTACATATAAATGAATAATACATATTTGAAATAGAATCAACGATCGACGGAAGAATAGGATAGTAAGGGGAAAGAGAGTTATGCAGCAATTATTACATTTCTAGGGAACAGAGTTACGTATTAATGTTTGTGTTATCATTTGAATAAATGCTGCATGGCTAATGTTAGTTACATATAATAGTTAAAATTATACATTATTAATACGAAAATTTGAAAACTGATATTTTTGAACGTGCAAACATAGATAAGATTCAGCTGCATAATAACTTTATAATAAAGACAAAAGTTTAAAATTAATAAATTACAGGGAATATTGTATTTATTTATGTTCACTGCAATGTTTGTAACTATTATTCCCTGGGGTAGAAAGATAAAGTTCTAGCATGATTTCACACACACACACACACATATATATATATATATATAAATATATATATTTATAGATATATATGTTTATAGATATATATGTTTATATATATGTATACACACACACACACGCACACACACACACACACACACACACACACATATATACATATATATGTATATATGTACTTATATACTCACATACATATATTCATATCTATATATATATATATATATATATATATATATATATATATATATATATATATATACACACACACACACTCACACATTCATGTATATTTATAGACACGTATATATATTTATATATAAATGCCTGTGTGTTTGTGTATCTGTATGAATGTTTGCGTATGGACACACATATAAATGGACGTGCGCGCACACAGACATGTATGGAGACAGGTGGGGTGATGAGCATGATCATATATGCTTGCAGCAGAGAGTATGCTTCTATGTATATGTGTATTCAATACAGTTTCTCAACTTATTTTCTTGAAGAAAACCCTAGACATTTGGAAGGCCGCAACACAAATTAAAAGAACTTAGAAAATATTTTTAATCTTATCTTCTCTTTTAGCATGATTGTATAGTCTAATACACCGACTAATCTTTTTTAATTAAGTATTTGTTGTTCAGATTAATAAGAATAAGGCAAAAGTTAGCTACAATCTTTGCCAAATAATTAACACTACGATATACCGTGCTGCTTAAAGTATAAACATTTAGCAAATCTTCAGAAATGACCATAATATCATTGTAACGACTAGAGATTTATGTCATTAGTACCTGAAGTTGAAAAGAAATCAGCGAATTGCTTCACACTATCTATAGAATCCTGAATAAAATCATAGCAAACAACAGATGTTCATAATTTTCTGCAAGCTTACCGACCGACCGTATATATAATTCACTAAGTCTCTTTCTTCATGCATCCGAAAGCTAAATAATATTACATTTGACACAATCTCTTTTGTCTTTGTATATATTTAACAATATAACAATATTCCAGCGTAGTTGAAACAAATATATGACAGACAAGAGTTCATGTAACCTTCAGGATGTTAAACATGATCAATTGTAGGCGTGTAGGTGCATATTTATGAAGAAAAGTATCTCTGAAATGCAAAATAGCTTAAGCATATTTGTTCTGATATTTTCTCGTGAAATATTTACTACGTTCGTAAGTGTTGAGAGAAAAACAAAGTGAGCGGGACAAAAAGAGGGAGTATGAGTGCAGTTATAAAAAGTGATGAAAATGAAATATATAAATTTTCCATGAATTAAATAAATATACAAATAAACCTTTATAAATTTAAAATAACTTTTGTAAGCAAATAACAATATACGCAGATAATAATCACTCTGTTGCTAAAAAAATGACTCAGCAACAAAAATAGACCTAAACAGGGCTTAGTTGTATTTTGCAGCAGATAGATGTAACATGTAACTGTATTACTAAGCCACTGGAAGATCATAGATAGGTCATGTTAAATAACAGTATGAGGCATGAATAAAAAATATCATACATAAAAGTCATAGAATATGGTATTTACATCTGTCACATGGGCGGAAATATAGCTGACAATTTCCTCACATCAGAGATGTAATATTAAATGTATCGGATGGCACACAAAAGATTATTTACGGAAGGAAATCGTAGATGAACGAAATGTGAATGATGAAGGTGATGCATAGAATACGAGGTGGCATGACAAAGTTCCCGGACTCAGGTAGCGCGCTAACGAATGCCAATACAGGGTTGCGTGTGCAGTGAGAGCTAGGAATGATCTTCATGAAGCAGTGTGCCGAGTGACATTGCTGGATGTGCTACAAAAGTGAAATTTGTGTTTTTGTGACCATGTGTATGCCGTAGTCTCCGATTTTGTCATTCACATTGACAAAGAGCCAACGTGAAATTTTGTGTTATACTTGTGACGTGTGCTAGAGTTATTGAGCATGCTTCAGCAAGCTTACTGCGAAAAAGCAGTGTTGCATGCAATGTTTCGAGTGGCACGAGCGCTTCAAAAGTGGAAGAACGTCCCTGGAAGACGATGGTTGATCTCAAAGACTTATTTCAGTAATTTCAACCAATCAATGACGTGTATTCAGCTGAATAAAGTTACTGCTGTTGTTTGTCAACAATAACTATCGGCGGTGTATATTTCGTGTGTCACTGTTATTTAAGACATCATTAGTGCGTTTGTACTGGTTTTAGCTTTAAAAAATTACAATTTTTCTACTCAGGGTTAGCGTTTTAGTGTTAGAGCTAGGGTTTCAGGGTTAGCGTCAGGGTTAGCGTTTTAGGGTTAGGTTTAGGGTTGAGGTTTTAGGGTTAGGGTTACGGAAAAAAGTGAAAAATGAAGAGATTGGAAGAGGAGGGGTAGGGGGGGGGGCAAAAGATTTTAGGAAAACAGGAAAAAATCTCTAAAAACAGTAGAAATGCACGAATGATTATGGTGGTGTCATGAAGTAAACGTGCTTCAGATACATTCGTTTATTCATAGGAACGTAACTGAGATTACGTATGCCATGAATAACAGTGACAAACGGAATATACACTGCCGAAAGTTGTTGTTGACAACCAAAATCAGTAATTTTATTCAGCTGAATACACGTCATTGATTGGTTGAAATAACCGAAATACGACAACTTTAACACAAAATTACATCGAAAATAGAAACTTTTCTCAACACCGCTAGGAGTAAAAGATGTTCTATATGACACATTCTACTAGTATCCAAAGTTTCAAAATTAATTAATCGAGTTGCCCATCAAAAGGAAAAGATTCGGATTAACTCAATCTGAAATCATCGATGATTTGACGCTCATCGCTTGCTGTAAGTATGTTGGTTTCCCTTGTCAGTCAATAAACAAGTGCTAACCCGTGCTTAAAAGTTGCTTTTACTCTTATATCGAGCAATACTGTAGCTGATTCGCACACCTAGTCACTTCAGTAACGTTTGTACGTGTTCCTTTTGGTTTTGAAATTGCGGATAGCCACCTACGCATATTTGCATATATTGTTTTATACTTATGTTATGTACATATTTCCTATCAAGCATTGCAGAAAATATGCGCTATATATTATGATACTTTTGCTTGCTAATCAACGCTAAAGTTTATTAATATTCATTCACTTTCGTCATGCTTGTGTTCGAATTTTAGCTAATTATATTTTTATCATTTATATAATGTCTATACGACTGTCAGATATTCTTATTAGTTATTTATGTCGTAATATGTGTATTTTCACTGAAAGATCGTGAAATAAATTGACGTCTAAGAAGATTTTCAATTCATTGGTGTTGATCACATCTGTCAGCTTTGCACAACCAAATTCAAGTTTCTATTCAATGATGGTTGAGACAGCTTTGAGGTAGTTTAACCAGAATTGTATATTTTATAGTTTTTTCTCTTACTTTACCAGGCTTTTTATAAGCATTCTTTTATAGCTGGGAGATTATAATTATATATGAAACTCCTTCGAGTGATGTCCTTCAATGACAAATTCGTGGTATGGGTAAGAAAACACAATTAATTCACATTGAACATATACCGAATCTTAATATTCCATAACAATCACATGGAAAAGAGAAAATTCTCTTCCGACGATTAAAAATTATTCTTATATTTATTGGTTCTTGGCAAAAACATAGGGCTAGAATTGCACCTTTCTAATGCAAGATTTACTGCAAAATATGTATTCGTTCTTTTGTTTATTGGTTTCAACATTCTCTGTGAGAATTTGTGTGTTGGAAAAAAATCTGGTTGCATATCGCGAAGGCATTAGGCCAAAAGTAATCTCAAGCTCAGGTTCAAATCTCTTTTTATTATTCCTCTATTTCTCAACTATTTAACGACCTAATTCATTGTTTGTCTAATCATTTGGCAAACCAATCTAGCAATTGTGAATCATGAAGTCTGTTCGTTGCATTTCGCGATGATATTCCCTCTTAGCTTCATGAGGGAATATTATTCACAACGCTGTATAATTTGTAACACATGTTCACTTATGACACTATGTGTATTTATACATGTCACTTGTAATGGAATTATAATTATATCACAAAACATTGTTTTGCGATATGTTCTAATACATTAGAAACGTAGTATAATTTCCATTCAGTTTTAAATGAAAGTTAGAAAACCTAAAATTAATACAGAGATGATGTCGTTGGATTGAATTGATTACTACTTTACAATTTTGATGATGATCGTGAAGGATATAACCATTCAGATTTCATTTGAAAAGTTAGAAGGCTTCATCAGCAATTTAAGTAAACTGTTATCATCTATTACTAACAAAACAATTGATGCTTAGAAACAGCATTATACATAATTTTGAGGTGTATATTATAGATTAATTACCAATGCAGATAATATCTCCCTATTGTGTAACTAAAACGTAACCAGTCACTGATCGATCCAGTGCTAATTAACTTGGCATATAGAGAATTAAAATGCATATATAAAATAAGCAATATACAAATTATTGAAATCGTTATTTCAGTGAGAAACACGAAGCCAACAGTACACATTTTAAAGAAACAACCAACAGCAATCATTGTCTTTTAACATAATAGTTTTCACCGGAAACATAATCACTTCAGATTCACCTTGAATGTTAAATCTAACAGAGCATCGCAATTTAATTCAAGCTATTTCTATATTAGATATCTTTAATTGGATAATTCAGTATTTTACACTTCATTATACATTGAAAAAATTCCTATTAAGTGAGAAAATTAGATGTCATTGTATACAGGTGTATGTGCATGTTACAGCGGGAAACAAAATGTTGGAGAGAATTACGAATAAGTAGCTTGATTGGTAGAAATATTGAGTTACCGCGAGAGATTGAGAGAGAACGCCACAATGGCATTCTCTCTCAATATATAGAAAGAATATAGATCAGACATCTGATCCGATTACTCTTAATTGCTTGCCTATTATAGCATTTTTTTTATTATATCAGAGATGTTTTAATTTATTGGTGTATGTTTATATTTACAAATTTATGTATCTATCGTTACGTGGTGGCATGAAGACAGAATGTGGGGTTTCTGAAGAATTTAATTCCAATATAACTTTCCGTGGGTATATTGTAATAATAATAATATTTTCTATTCTAAGTGCAATGCCCGAAATTTGGGGGAGGGGGCCAGTCGAATAGATGGACATCGGTAGACAATTGGTACTTAATTTATCGAAACCGAAAGGATGAAAGGGAAAGTCGACCTCGGCGGAATTTCAACGCAGAACGCAAAGACAGACGAAAGAACGCTAGGCATTTCGCCCAGCGTGCTTACCTTTCTGCCAGCTCACCACATCAGTAGTAGTAGTATTGATAATAATAATAATAATAATAA
>NC_068998.1:23196987-23199373 GCF_001194135.2 Octopus bimaculoides | reverse complement strand
ATAATAATAATAATAATAATAATAATAATAATAATAATAATAATAATGGCGATGACGATGATGATGATGATGATGATGATGATGATGCAAATAATGAAGCTTGTATTTAAAAAATGCTAATAATTTAAATAAGAATGCCTATCAACATATTTCCTTTGTTTGCTACTATGGTATGACAAAAAAACTAGTTGACGAAGAATAGAACAACGGCAGAATTTAATTGAATGTGTTAATCTGGTTTTATTCGTTCTTCGATGCCATAAGTTAATTCTGTTCGCTTTCATTGTTCTTATTTTCTTCCTTGACTGTTTAAGTCAAGTGGAAATTACGATTGAAGTAAGTGGTATGCGTGTCTTTCATTAGGCAGTACTTAATAAATGTGAAATTGAGAGGTGGCAAGGTTGAATGAATTACATGTAGTCGGCAAAATAACTAACGCAGGGAGCGGAGTGATGGTTTGAGAAGGGGGATTACTGAAGACTCTAGGACACAACATGATGAAGGATAAGGGAAAATAAGAAGGAAATAGAGCTGAAGTTTAATTTATAAAATTTAATTAATCACATGGTGCTAATTAATATCGAAACTAAGATAAATGAATTTTGTAAAATAAATTTATAGAGCTAAGATCCTTAACGTATCATTAATGCACGATATATTATATTTGTGTTCCCAAATGGATAATTAAGTTGTTGATGGAATAAATGAGTATAAGCGACAGGCCTAATGATGGTGAGGTCGTTCATGGCTGTAGTGGTGTTGGGGAAAATGATGATACTGACGACGACTACGACGTTGATGATGATGATGATGATATGCTGCACGATATAGGAACCTATTTCTGAAAGCAGCTTTTAGAAAGTGAACGATGGTCCGAAAGTATTGTATTAGCCGATAAAGACAAATTTCATCATATTTAATCAATGTAATTGTTATATTTCGAGATGGTTATTTTTAGTTATTTGTTCATTTGATTTATTTATTTATTTATTTATTTATTTATTTATTTATTTATTTATTTCGAAATAAACGCGAGCACTATATATTCGTTCGTCACTCGTTTATTATTGTTCTTAGTTTATCTTACATCCGTTGTCATGCGATCTTTCATCCGGAATGAACTAAACAGAACAGGAAGATACACGTGGGGTTGAAGAGTTGCTGAAGAGTTCACAGATGTGTGACGAAAGATTTGCATACAGACAATAGGTATAAAATGTCTCGTTTTTGGATTTGGTTTGAAAGATTCTCTATGTGAGTTCGTGTGTTGAAACATATTCTGTTGTGTCTGGGGAGAGTCATTTTCTTTTTGTGCATTATAATTTGACACACTGACCGGTAACATTCCCACTTATCGCTTATTTTATTTTCCTAAAATTTTCGTTGCGTCTTGCAACCTTTTCAATAGTCAAGGCTATTGAAAAGATTGCAAGACGCAACGCAAAGCGGTATTTTAGCGGTGAGTGTGTTAAATTATAAGGCACAAAAAGAAAATGACTTCCCCACAAAAAACGGGATATAAGATAAAATAAGGACAATAATAAACCAGTGAAGAAATGATATTTTTTTTAAAAAAACGATATCATGCACGTCTCGTAACAAATGAGCAATGTTATGCAGCAACCGCTTTTGTACTGTTTGAGACCGGAGTTACCAGATCACCATTTATGCGCATGCGCAATGAAAAGTGAAATGTTGGATCAACGTTTCTGTTTGATTAAGTTAGAAACGAATCATATGACAGGCGCCTTACTGCGTTTAGACATTTTTTTTCCAATCACGAAAGTGTTTAATGAAGAAAGAGTGACTCGAAATTAACTGTTTTGTGAATACGCGTGTAATTTAATTATAAATTCTTTTAAACACTTCAGTATTTAAACCGGCCATTACTGGGCATGATATTCTACCTGTTTTAGGTACAAACTGGCCAGATTTTGCCTCTTACACCGTTCCTACAATGTCATGCTAAAAATAAACATTCACCTCTTTGAAATCTAGAAGGTACAAGTTAATGCGTGAGCAATTCCAAGCTATATAAATAAAAAGCATTACGGAATAATCTCAGAAATAATACATTTCTAAATCTCTCGGAGAGATTTATGTAGTAGTGATACGATGAAGTAGTTGTATGCTGTCAACTTAATGTGACAGTCTCCTGAAGGGAATAATACTACATATAGGTACATAACCGGGTACATGACGTGGCAAATATATATATATATATATGTTTGTGGCAGATGTTCAGGTGCAATAAAGACTGCAAACAAACAGGAAACAACTTCTATCTCATTCCAGGGTGAAAAACTAGAGGTAGTCGATAGCTTCCGCTATCTGGGCGACCAAGTTAGTAGTGGGGGTGGGTGCGCTGAAAGTGTAGCTGCTAGAA
>NC_068998.1:23193665-23196335 GCF_001194135.2 Octopus bimaculoides | reverse complement strand
AAATTCTTTTAATTCTTGCTCATATTTCGAAGATATATTTGGTATTATTCCAAAGGTATTAAATGGTGTAAAATGATGTAATCTTCTCTTCAGGGAAATGAAGAAATAAAACTCGTCAATAAGACATTTTAAGAGAATATGATGGATATGAAAAGTGATGAACTGCACGCTATTAAGTTTAAAAAAAAAAACTTTGGAATATATAAAGTCAAAGTTATCCTATAGAAAGAGGAGGGGTGAAGGAAAGGAAAAATCAGAAACCAAATAAATGAGAAGTAAAGAACGATATAGAAAGATATATTTAGTGAAAGTAGAATGTAAAAAAAAAGCAATGTTTAAATTATATATAATGATAGATATCACTTATATGAACTAAAGGTTTCTTTCTGCCAATGTTTGCATCAGTAAGCGTGCTCTATTACCGTGTTTACAATGGTATTTCTAGAAGAAAAAAATTCTTAAATGTTCAGAATTACAGAGAAGACAGAATTCCCTGCCTTTATCATAAAGGAACGAAATTAAGAGAATCAACCAGTTTAAATTAAATTGCTCATTATGGTCTTTCAGATACCAAATTAATTTATTAAGCCCTGTACTGTTACGTTTGTGTAGAGTAATGATTAGAAATGTAGAGTAATGATTAGAAATTCTTTTAGATAACTGAGAAGAGCTACCTATATAAAAAAAGATATCGGTACCTGAAGGAATTTTAACCTGTTATATACAATTTTTAATTTTAGATTTACTTGACATAAACTTAAGTCTTTTGGAATTGACTTCAGAGGTAATAACCTTGTTATTAATATTTCTAAGGGGATAGATGGTAACGTTATCATGTAATTCAAACACGCATAGACCTAGTTTGTCCGAGAGTACTCGGGGGAACGTTAAAAAACTTTCACTTTAACTCTTCATTGGCAATCAAAGCACTACCAGTAAAATACGAATTATGGCCGGAGACTGAGAGCCCATGTTCAAGGACAAATATCGACTTAGCTGGACAAGTGAACGACGCATACTATCTGATCGTTGTGGATAGCTATACAAAGTGACCAAAGGCATGCAGATGTCATAAACCCACAAAAATACAATAAATTTCCTACTCAAGTTATTTGCTCGATACGGTGTTCCAGAGACGTCAGTTTCACATTATAGAACACTATTCACGGGATATGAATTAAGAAATTTCTACAAAGTTTATGCCACAGAAGACATCTTTACTCCGCTTTACCACCCGAGGTCAACTGGGTACCCGGAAATATCTGTCTACACGTTCAAAAGAGCACTAGGAGAGAGCTTGGAACGAGCTAGATAATGGCGAGACACTACCGAAATTTTTGAGAGTATATAAAATAACGCCAAATCCAGATACTAATTCCTGAAAGTCACAAGAAAATTAGAGTTCGAGCCTAAAACAAAATCAATCTTCGATAAATTATGGCATGGAGAAAATGCATATAAAAGAAATACAAAAAATACATTTAAAGGAAATACAAGAAATAATACAAAACATTTCGAAGTAGAAGAATAAGTTTATTTAAAAAATTACAGAAATGGTAAACAAAGGTTGGGAGGATGGAGGTGTAATCAAAAGATGATGTAACATGTTATATTTAGTTAAAGGACAACGCTTAGAACATAGGAGACACCCTAACGAGTTAGAGATGAGACATACGGAATAACGAAGGTTAATACCAATGGAAGTTTTCCATGATATGTTTGAAGTGCCAGCACCGAAGGATATTGAACCCTGTAGAACTAGCTCCACAAAACGAAAACGGGCTGAATATCTGGAATACGTAAACGAAAAAGATACTCAATTTTCAAACAAAATAACAGTGCTAACAAGAGTGCTTAGTACAACGACAAGAAAAGTGCTGTGCGCAGCGGACCATACCACCTTAAATGTCAGGCAACGATTAAGATACAGCAGCTAAAACAAAACAAAAAGGAGTGGTGCTGCAAATAAAAAGTAAAAATAAAATAAATTCCACTTTCTTACAGTAATGGGGAGATGTTGTGATGAGAGTTACGACGTCCACTTGCGAGAGGGACTAGTCCGAGTACACTTAAATAGTAACGATCCAAGTGAGTTCAGAGCATGGATTTGAGTGAAGTTTGTATTAATTCGCAGTGAAGTCGGAAGGTGTCGGTTGATTAGTTGTCAAGGTATTTTGATTGTTGGTTCGTAAAAAGATTTGTTTGTTCGTCACATTGTTTTTACTGTTTTCTGGTTATTTTATTTATTTTAATTAACAAATTACATCACAGCATGTATGTATGTATATACGTTGTGGTAACCTTAATTATACTATTAAAATTGAGATTATTCTGAAGTAGTTGTATGCTGTCAACTTAATGTGACAGTCCCCTGAAGGGAATAATACTGCTGCTGGTTAGACCTAGGAAGCTGCACCGCTTCCTGTCGGCCTTGACACATTTCCTGTGTCTTTATGTTTACAAGGGGGAGACAAGCACCTCCACCCAGCTAAGCCGGCATCCAGAGATATGTTTCTGAGTCTTTGCTCGTCATCAGTCTGGAGTAGCATGACTTGCTAGTCGAAGATGCCCGTCAAGCTCTTGTAAACATATAGTAATTCTAGTGAAATACATTCACTGATTTCAAATTTAGAAATAATATATTTCTAATAATTTAATTTGTGTTCGTGG
>NC_068998.1:23192473-23193238 GCF_001194135.2 Octopus bimaculoides | reverse complement strand
TTTATATATATACTGAGAGAGAAAAGAGAAGAAAGGCTTTTGTTGTTACGAGTATAACTCTTCAACGGAAGCGAGAAAGATAAATATCAAAACAAGGAAGACATATCGCAAGCAGCACGGGTTTATTTAAATTGCTGAAGTGACCGGATGTAGAAAGAGATAGGGGAAGCGGTTTTGGTGGACAGGAGAGTGCGAACATGGTCAGTATATCTGTGTGTGTGTGTTGCAGTGTCTATGTGAGTGTGGTTGTGTTTGTGTATGTCAACTAGCAGGTTAGTAGCAGGTGTTTGGTTCAATCGAAAGAAGTAAAAAGAGTGTAAGTTAGTGAGTGGGTGTGGATGTATGTGTACATGTTTATGCATGGGTGCGTACAAGGGAGAGAAATGTCTTCGTGCGTGCGTGTGGGTGTATATGCGAACGAGTGCGTCTGTGTGTACAGCTATGAGTGTTTTTGTGATTATGAGTCCGTGGCTATATATGTGCGTAGGAGTGGGTATAAAGTCGTGTGCGAGGAGTAATATGTTAGCGCGTGTGTGTGTTACATGTATGTGTGTGTGGCTGGGAGAGAGAGGTAAGGTGGAGCGTGTATGGGTGCATTGATGTAGGCGTGCGTGTTTTTCTGAGTACTTGTGTGTACGTGGGTGTTTGTGTGTGGGCATATGTACTCATGAGCAGGCGTACCCGTGCGTGTATGCGTGTGCGACTGTGTGTGGGAGAATATATATGTGTGTATGAATGTGTGTGGGGGTATGAGTGCGTATATAT
>NC_068998.1:23190456-23192026 GCF_001194135.2 Octopus bimaculoides | reverse complement strand
TATATATATATATATATATATATATATATATATATATATATGAGTACGAGTGTGTGAGGCCGTGTTTGCGTGTGGGGTGAGCTTGTGTGTGCGTGAGTGTGTTGGTGATGTATGTGATGTGTGATGAGGTGTGAGGGTTGAGATACTAAGTGTGGGTGTGTGTTGATGTTTCTATTTGTATCAACGTGTTTAGTAATGTGCGTATGAATGTATGTGAGTATAAGTGAGTGTGTGTGCGAATATGTATGTATGAGTGTGTGAGAAGGCCTCTATATGGGTATGTATGTGTGGCTGTGTGTGAATGAGTACACATGAGTGTGGGGGCGAGCGCATGTGTGGATGTGTGTATATGTGTATTTATGTATGTATATATCGATATGTGTATGTATGTTTGTGCGTCTATGTGTGCATTATGCGTGTGGAGGGTTGCATTTGTACATGTTGGGAGATGTCAACCTTTGTGAATGTGCAGGATGTGCCTGTATATTATGTGGAGGGTTTGTTCTATGTATATTGGTCTGATGTGAGACGAATAGAAACTGAGGTATATAGGTCGAGTATAAAAGCAGCTAGTTGGCAGAAACGTTAGCATTGCGCGTGAAATGCTTAGCGGTATTTCGTCTGCCGTTCCGTTCTGAGTTCAAATTCCGCCGAAGTCGACCTTGCCTTTCATCCTTTCGGGGTCGTTTAAATAAGTACCAGTTATGCACTGAGGTCGATGTACTTGACTTAATCCCTTTGTATGTCCTTGTTTGTCCGCTCTATGTTTAGCCCCTTGTGGGCAATAAAGAAATAAGAAACTGAAGTATATAGGTCGAGATAAAAATAAACAATGAAACAAAAAGTATATAAAAAATGTAATAAAATAAAACTAAATAAACAAATAGATTGATCAATAGATAGATAGATAAATAGATAGATATATGGATTGATTAAATTTCACCACTTGTAAAGATAAATTTTATAGGAATTTTCACTACATATGTTTGCGTGTGTGTGTGAGTGTATTGTTGTGGTATGCGGTGGCGTTTGTGCCTCTCTGTGCTCGTGCGTGTGTGCATCTGTACTTTGATGTTTGGAGTTTATGTGTTTCCATATGTATGCGTGTTTGTCTCTCTGTGTGCGTGCATGTGTGTGTGCATGTGTGCGTGTATGTGAATGAGTGAGCTTGTGTGTGTAAAGAAGTTCACTCTCAGAATATGAAGACAATTAACGATAAAGAAAATATAAAAAGTTTAGAGAAGTGATAGGTAGACACTTCCCAAGGAGCTCACACTATGGTAAGATTATAAACACACATATAATCAGATTTGGATTTTCAAATACTAGAAACATAGCACAGATAATAGCAGCACATAACCTTAAAATACTTAAGTCTAGAGAAACAGGTAGGAATGAGAATTTGAATAATAATATAAATAGCAGTAATAATAATAATAATAATAATAATAATAATAATAATAATAATAATAATAATAATAATAATGAGAATGATAACAATGATGGTAATAATAATAATAATGATAATAATGGTGATAATGGTAATAATAATAATAATAATAATAATAAT
>NC_068998.1:23187559-23188305 GCF_001194135.2 Octopus bimaculoides | reverse complement strand
ATATATATGTATGTATGTATGTATCTGTCAGTGTCTTTTTATCTTTCTCTGTCTCTCTCTCTCTCTACACACACTTCAAATACGAGCGAGAACGCTTTTATATATTTTTCTTTTGAAAATGTTAGCGTAAGCCTCCCTGTTATAGGCGGGTTCCCAGCTTCTTAATCCAATTACTCTCAGTCCTTCTCTTTCTGTATTTCCACATATATCCCTTTGATTGTATAATGAATTAAAATATGCTTTTATTTATGGTGGTTTTCATATGGTATTAAACAATTCAACAAAACGTCGGATTCGTTTCTAAATGAAAACTATCACATGTATATGTAGATTCTTGCATACATTCATACTCTTATGTACACAGGTTTTCCATTTAAATTGTATGATGAAAACAAATTCGTAAACATTTTATATTTTTACATCAAGTTAACATTTACACGAATGTAAATATCACCTATAATACACACACACATGCATATAAGTATGTATAAAGCTCGCTTTACCCCTCTCGTTCTTCCTCTGTTACTACTACGTATCTCTTTTTTCCCCCTCGTACTTCCTCTCTTTCTCTTTTCCTCTCGTTGTTCACCTATTCTTCTACTTCCTCCCCTTGTTTCTACCTCTGCCACTCTCTCCCTTCCCCTTACACCGGCATGGTCACATACTTCCGGTCAATAATCCTTTTCTTTCTTGGCTGTCGCCGAGCTAACACGCGAACCATTTCGTCCCAAACTTTCAAGTTCGTG
>NC_068998.1:23186260-23187549 GCF_001194135.2 Octopus bimaculoides | reverse complement strand
TCCTTTTCTTTCTTGGCTGTCGCCGAGCTAACACGCGAACCATTTCGTCCCAAACTTTCAAGTTCGTGCCTCACAGCGTTCATACACAAACAATTTTTCTCGTCTGGCCGAAAAGCATTTTCTGTTTGTTTTCTTGTCTTGTTTTTTGTCCGCCACGACATTCCCCCATGGCAAGATTTAATTTGTGTATACAAATTTAATTTGCGGGCCATGGGAAGAGCTGTTTTAACGATGCGTCCTGCCTAGCTCTTCGAAACGCCGGTGTTAAAACGGAGGTAGCTGATGAAGTAGAATGTTCTCTATGTGGCTTGTGTGTTTTCTCGTCTCTGTTTTGTGTGCAATGTCCTGTACCCAGATGTGCACCTATACATACAGGTGGATGTCGGTATGCACATACCTGTACGTATATATGCATATACTCATTTACTACTTGTTTATATATATATATATAAATATGTATGCATGCAAACATATATAAAACGCACAGATACTGACATATCAAGCTAAAACATAAAAAGGTCAACACACTCAAAAAAAACACAACATAAAATTATTGAATATATAAAATAAGAGCTAATAATATAGATTTAGCATATCTATCAGTGCGTTAACCTTTTATTCATTTGCGTATCACAATTACCGACCCACAGGAACATTATTTACAAAACGCCACCTACATATATTCTAACATGCTCCAAGCAAAACATAGAAATACACAAAAGTTTTACAGTACCCCAATAACACTTTACAAGATTACACGCACGCACACAAACACACACATATATACACACATATATTTATACCTTATCATGAATATTGTCTAAGGCGTTAACCATCACGTTGACATGCGTTTATCTTTGTCAGTAGTTTTTTCAGCCCTATCAGCTTGGTTTTCTTTTTATATTCATATATGCCAAAATTTAATTATCATCTATTTGCTCACACTGTACAGTAAGTTTATTTCAGTTTGTATTTTTTCAGATGTATACGCCCGGGAACATATAAAAATCAAAACAATCCAAGAAGCATATATGGATCACGCACACAGATGTTGTGGATAGAAAAATATATCTGCATACATATATGCATTTGTCGATGTATTTAGACTAACACACACACACACACACACACACACACACACACACACACACACACGCATGTATATAAATTTATATATATATATATTCATATATAAACTTATATATATACACATATAAATTCATATATGTGTATATATATTGTTTGTATGTATGTATATACATACATATATATGCATACATATATACATA
>NC_068998.1:23183075-23186164 GCF_001194135.2 Octopus bimaculoides | reverse complement strand
TATATATATATATATATATATATATTTAAATGTACATACATATGCAGTTATACACGCACGCGCATACACACACACATATGTATATATTTTAAATATATATATATACACACATATACACACGCACAGACACACCTACATATGTATATAGTCTTTATCTGAATTAAAATGCTTCACAATGAAGCATTGTAACAGCTTCATATATCTCAATTTTATCTCTTCCTTATTAGTAGGGAAACACGTCAATATCTGCAACACTATAAATGTATCTACTATTACACAAATATTTTTTCCTGTCGTATTTTCTCAGTCTTTTTGAGAACAGTTAATATTGACTAAATCCATATAGTTTCTCGCTCAGCTACCCTGCCTATCAGATAAGTAATGAATAAAAAATATTTCTAATTCTAGTTTTACTGCGGGAATCCAAATGGCACACATTTGCAAATACGTCACATATATTATGTAACGGCTTATCTAAAGCATTTTATCTTCTGTAAAGCAGAGAATATATGTATTCAAAAACACGTCTGTTTTTTCTTTATGTGTAAATATATTTTATTAAATACACCGCTGTTAAATGTTTGAAGCTTTATTATTTAACACTTAAGTGGAGTAAGATTTAGTTGATCAGTAAATTTCAAAATGGTGAATAAATGCATGGATATTTAATATCAGTTATTCACTTTGTATTTTATAAAGAAGAAACTCTTTCAATTTCCTTTTTAACCACTGAAAGACAATTGTTGTCTTATTAGTGTTTACACAAACTTTATATATATATATATATATATATAAATTCTTGCTTTGTATTATATGGAGATTTGATTCAGATTCTGAACAAAAAATATTACTGGCGTCCTGAAGTTACAGACCAAAGCATAGAGTAATTGATGAACTATGTACATCAGCACACATGTAATAACTAAATCACTATATCAAATCACGCAAGTCAATGATAAAATTTTCATATGAAACACCAATTGAAGATCAAAATAGCCACAGGGAATGGAATCTGTCCGAGAAACATTAAACTGCGGTACACAAAACGCAGCTAACAAACGGGGATGATTATTGAAAGACTGCCGCACTTTTCACGCAACTGGACTTTTCTTAGAATAAGCAGTATGAAAGACCATGCACAAGGGACGGCAAGGAATTTCATCTGCAAAACCAATAACAGTTTATTATACATACAATAGGTAGTCGTAAGTGGTCCCAGAATACCTGTAGCATGTGCCTTTGCAGTCATATTTGCGTCTCAAATTAGCCACATGCTTCTTTACTAGCTCTAAAACTCAAGCAGGGTATGCAGAAGCTAAAAATCAACCATGAAAATGAATCAATGAGCCTTCACTCTCGAATTTTAGTGAGACAGTTTCATACCGTACACAGAGCTGCTGAATTATTTTGTGATCTAGCTTGATCTAGGTCTCCAAGGGGTGACCCGAGATTGCATGACGTGCAGCTTGACCAATCTGTACTAGAAACGAGCCGAGAAACGGTTATTGCCGAAAGGACACAGGCAGTGAAGTTATACACGTACTCAACAGCAAGGGAAATCTAAGGTAACGTTAGCGCGTGACTGCACATCATTAACCACGGTATGCCAAGATTCTTCCGGTAGCGGATATTTACAGCAGCTGGATCATCTAACAAGAGCGCACATCTACTGCAAGGAAACTGTCAGAAGTGTTCCATACTTCTTTGGTTTAAATTTTGCCCATTTGACAGCCTTTTGTTCTCTTAAAGTCGCATTATCACCTCGATGTTTTGATGTCCGACAAAATTACACTCACGTTGTTTGGATATGCAGCAAATTATATTATCTACTGTAGTACTTGTATGATACAACCGAAACCACCAACGCCTGCCATTGTGACACTAGAACCACCAGATCTTCCTGCATATGTTACTACATTACACTTTCTTGCCTTAGATTTGATCCCATGATACAGAGAGAGAGAGAAAGGTAGAGGGACAGATAGATTCCTTCTGATATAATTGTATTCTATAAGATAGGTATATAAATTGATTGATAGACGCATAAAAATATCATTGATGGGTACAAAATATTAAATAAATAATGGAATCTCGTGTTTAGATATAGCGAGATAAGGAAGGAGGCATATTTAAGATAAATAAATAAAAGCAAAGAAAAACATGAATTTCTAGAAATTTTAATATTATTGTAACGGAATAAAATCATTACTCAGTCTACATTTCCATGCATACACACACATACACACACACACACACACACACACACACACACAAACACATACACACACAAACACAAACACATACACACACACACATACACATAAACACACGAACATATTTGTATGTGCGAATACGTACGGACATTATACAGTAAATACATGCACACATAACTGTGTGTGAATAGATATGTTCCTTTCCGTGTGGGTGAACATTTTTAACAATTTTCAAGAACCATACACTTGTAGATTCTTGTAAGTTAAAATTTCTAATAAAGTTACATCTTCGAGGCTGCGGCGTTGGTTGCAGAAACGGAAGGCTACCCTAATATTCCCTTATACTTTATATTCAGATGGAAGATAAATACTTATCTCAGTATGATGTCAATCCAAGAAAAAATTATAGAATTTATTGTGTCTGATTGACTGTTTTTGTTTTATTTCTTTTTTCAGAAAGAAAAAGAGAAACATATGACCGGTCCAGGTTCTTACCTAGTATATAGTTCGTTTACAATCGTGAGATATATTGTGAAAATATTAAGATAGATGGAATCAAGAAGATACGATTTTGGTACAATGATTGAAATACGTTTACAAAGTATATTTTATCCGATGCCCAATGAAATGTATACATATATATATGATTAAAATAGTAGGGTAAAAATTGGATATTAATTAATATCAATTTAATACCAGGAAAGTAGAACATTACGAGAATCAGGAGATTCAGAAAATCTGAGATATCAAAAGCATTATTGTATGTGTATATATAAAAGAGACCACTAAGTGGACTGCTACTGTGCTAAAAACCCCGGTGATTTTCTCCTAGCACCGTAGCAGTCAACTTAGTGGTATATATATATATATATATAT
>NC_068998.1:23179591-23181878 GCF_001194135.2 Octopus bimaculoides | reverse complement strand
ATATACATACATATACAAACACACACACATATATACGAGGAAAGGAACTGGAAACCTCTGTGTTCGGCAAAACCGTCGTAGTTCAAGCTTTCACTGCGAGAAGTTCAGTTTATTCAAATTTGAAGCATCACGTGATGCGTCTTTGCTTTGCATCGCTTCTCCCTTGTTCGTCAATTTTTGCAATGGCTGAAACGAAGTTCTACGTCGGCGAAAATGGTGGTTGAAACAGTTGTCATACCTCATACATCTTATAAGGAATTTACCATGAGCAAAATACAATTTTACAAGTGGTTTCCACGCTTTAGGAATGGTCAATTGTTTCTTGAAGACTGACCACGTTTAAGGCGACCGTCGATTTCCGAACAAATAAAGACATGACGAAAATTCACGAAATAAACCAGGAGGACCATCGCCGAACAATTGACGACCTTGTTGATATGAATAGTATTTTCCGGAGCTCCTTCCAACGAAATTTGAGCGATGAATTGCGAATGAAAAAATTGCACCGAGATTTGTGCTTCTCTTGCTCTCGAAAGATTAAAAGCAGTTAAGACTTAATGCGTTTGTTAATTGAAAGCTGAGATGGAAGTTGATTCGGACCTTTATTCGAAGCCCATCACTGGTGATGGAATTTGGTGGTACAGTTTCGACCTGGAAACGGAGCAGCAATCAAGGAAAACATTCACCACGCCCCCCAAAAGCGCATCACGTAAAGGCCAATGTCAAGACGATGCTGATTTCTTTCATCAATGTGAAAGGAATTGTACACACAGAAGTTGTTCATCTAGATCAAACTGTTAACCAGATATTTTACGTGGGAGTTCTGAAGCATTTGCCAGACGAGGTGAAACGAAAATACTTCGACCTGTGGCAAAGTGGAAAGTGTTGATTTCATCAAGTCAATGCACCCGCACACACCACTTTGAGTGTAAGACAGTTTTTGACTCAACATTGCATGACCCCGCTTAGCCACCCTCCATATACACCCGATCTTGTTTCCGGTGACTTTGTTTTCATACCCCGAGTGAAAAAAATGTGTGTGTTTGTGTATGTGTGTGCGTCTTTCCATGTACGTATGCGTGTAAGCATATACATAAACGCATATATACGTATATACTCGCACATCTACTGCCCTCTCCTAACCTCCCACCACCACAACCGCGCGACTTATTTCCTGTCCACCACGCGGTCAGTTTCCGATAAACCATGCAACATTTTCCAAGTAAATTTTGTCGTTGAAATACCAACATCAAACTCTGACACCACATGCCTTCTCTCGACCAATCACCGGCTAGCGTCAGGTAATATATATTTGACTGTTTTCATTCGAATTCCTTTGGCCGAAAATCAGCGTCACACTTGAAATTCACATAACCAACAAGTTTGAAAGAAAGAGTTTTGAATCATATATTCACGCATACATATATGCATACATGCATACATACATACATACTTACATACATACATACATACATATATACATACATACATACATACATATAAACATATATACATATATGTATGTATATATATTCATTTCCATATATATTTCTATGCAAACATACAAAGATCGAATACAGAAATAAATATAAGAGAGAGAGAGAGAGACATAAGGACAGTCCGAGAGATAAATATATAGTTAGATAGGCTGCGATGTAATAAATCATATCAGTTATAAGTATCAGCTGAAAAGTTACATGGCTTTCTCAAGTCAATTTGGCCGCAATACTGTTCAATACTGTGAAAATTAAGGAGTCATTATTGCGCAAATAAATATACAATGATTATATACAAATAATATCCTAAGGTCAAAATACGAAAGTGACTATAATGTAATATTGACATTGAACAATATCTATTATTAGATAATATTCCAACATACATAGATAAGCACAAACACGCAGGCAGACACACACACACACTCAGGTACGTCCACACACACAGAAAATGAGAGAGAGACAAAGACAGATGGGGAGACACAGGGAGATAGGGTGGCACATTCTCATATATGTTATAAATTAGTGTTGTGAAAGTTAACACTTCAAGGACTCTTAAATGAAAATACTGTAACACTTGATGTAAATAACCGTAGCTGTGCGATTTGCTAGTCACAGTAAATTATAAATTATGTTAAGCGGATTATTATTGTGCATTTGAATAATATTCAATGTTTATATGATATTGACACCACAATGAAAATTTAGGAAACAGAGTGGAATGTAACACTTTCAAGAGATCAGTCATATATGATATATATGATATGTACATAATTTGTACATGTATATAT
>NC_068998.1:23166199-23178797 GCF_001194135.2 Octopus bimaculoides | reverse complement strand
TATATATATATATATATATATGCATGTGTGTGTGTATATATGTATATATATGCTAACATAAATAATATATAAATATATGCATATACCCATACATATATGTACATCTCTATGTATACATCCATGCATATATGGGCAGAGGACATCACAAAAACATTAAACACCATGAGAAACGAAAACATAAAGACGAAAGCAGAAAACGAACTTTTTTTCGCACAAAGAAAAAATAAAAAATTAAGCAAACAGAGAAACGAGACATGCAACATAAAGAATATTTCCCTTCTTCAGTTGTCCCTGTTCCATCTACCCCCCGTTTTGAAGGTAAGGACAATACGCGACTTCGTTGGAACAGTCCTTCCCGCAAAGCAAATTAAATAAAATTTGAAATTTTTTGCGGAGGGTGAAAATGTAAACAAGAACAGGACAGTAAAAACAAGACAGAACAGGGAAAACAAACGGTAAGGGGTGTTAGGCCAAGACAATAGAAAAATTATTATCTTGAGCGCTTTTAGATGTGAATGAGAGACACTAAAATCACGTCTTTTCTATAGGAAGACAGGAAATAGAAAGAAAGAATCCATTTCGTCACGTGTCAGCGACGAGAGGGTCAAGGAGGAGGGGTGAGAGAGAGAGGGAACGGTGAAAGGAATAGAAGAATAGGGAAGGGTTGAGAGAGAAAAACAGAAAGGGTGAAGAACAAGAGAGGGAGAGAGATAGACAGGCAAGTGATAGTAATAGTAGTAGAGTGCACAGCAGTTATTATTAAGATAAAACTTATGTTGGAAACGGATGTGTCACGTTCGATCATATAATAACATAAATAATATATAAATATATACGTCTAATATATCTACTGGAAGAAGAACATTGTAATGGATAGTTACATCCACGACAAGTGCATATTTTCGATACGACGTATACATTATCCTGAACAGAATGAACAAAGACATTATATTTCATATAAAAAAAAAAAACACTATACAAATATATACGATGCTTTACAACGATTTTTTAATCCGGAATATATAATATAATTTGCTGTATAAATTCAGTGTAGACTCAATTCATGAATATTAATTATTCGTTGTAGATATTAACTGAAATATTGTTTGCAGAATAGGAATAAAATGCCATTCGATATGTGAGAACACTGTTTATGTAAAATGCTTGGTTTGACACAAATGGGAAATGTTAAGCATGTCAATTCTAATTCGGTTACACATGGATATGCATATATATGTCTCTCTATATTTTCGTTCGGAATCATCGAGGAAACCTATATTTGAATACAATATCTACAGGAATTATCATCGGAATTTGCCAAATATCACAACTCAGCGTCGTCAGTAATCATGAAAAATGTGGAAGTCTAATCTATTATGTGTGTGGATGTGTGTCTGTGTGTGTGTGTGTGTGTTTGTGTAAGAGAGACACAGGTGGAAAGCATTTCCACCTAATGACATATCATCGAAAAGCCAATTGATTTATGTTGGGATATTAAAGAATGAGTGATAAAAATATTGTTGGGAAAATTGACTGAAATAGAGGGCATTCACTATTTATTTCCGTTCCTACGTGAATGAAGATTTTGATGAAAATTTGAAGTTATTTGTACAAAAAACTTTCCTTGTTTTCGTACTTAATATGTCTGCCATCTAAAAACCGGTTGCGCATCGTATTAACGTACTAGGTTGCATATGATCGCATCAGTCTAAAGCAGTGAATAATACATGAAAAAGTGGGAAAAAAACAGGGCATAATAATTACACGAACTTGAAGTCCTGTTGATTCACGTCTGTCATAGTTTATTCTATGCACTACTATAGATATATAAATATACACACACACATATATAAACATATATGCATATGTATAGACTCTGTATATATACGTACATACAAACATCCATACGTACATACATAGATATTCACATATGGATATGCATATATGCACACACATATACTCTATAATGGTTACGATACTAGGTAAATAATGTAATATACATAGATCGAAAATTAGCCTGTGTGAGAGAGGGAATAAGAATCAGAGTGACGCAGATATATTTGCAAGCAATAAAGACAAACGCAAGATACACAAACTGAAAAAGACATCTGTAAATCAATGTCAATTGTTTGAAAATAAAATGCATATACAGCAACGTGCGTAACCTATATCAGCGCAGTTAATACTACATAATCATAATAATTCTCAACATCTTTCTAATCGTTATCATCGCCAATGAAATAAACATCAAGAGTATCCTGATTGCAATAATGATTTCCAAGTAAACAAACTTGACAAAGAGAAAACCTTTCTCAATAACCACAATACCAATACATATTTTATGTATCACTATCTACCAAATGTCACATGTCTTCCGATTGACCCTTGAAAGCATATTTAATGCAGCCAAATAACTCGGCTCCAAAAGAGATAGCTGAAACAAGTAATAAGGAGAAATCGTCTTGTCCCCGAAGTAATATACTATTTACGAATACACGCACGCGCGCGCAAATGGGAGGAGTACGGTTATTCCTTGCAAGATCCCATTTATTTTTTTCCCCATAGCATACATCTTTTCAATATACCGCCGTTTGTTTTCAATGGCAACATTGAAATTGGAATACTTGTGTTTATAAAAGGGGCCGTAAGAATAAGTACTGGTTTGAAAAATAAACCCTGGTGTTCCACTAAAATTCTTCCAAGCGGTGATCCAGCAAAACCGTAGTCAAGCGATTGTAACAAATAAAAAGATTAAATAAATAAAGGATATATATTTAAAAATCGAATAAAAGTGCCATATTATGGTTTGCTCTGGTATTCTGATCACACTCACAACTGCTTTTTTTTAGACACCTTCGTAAATATAAAAGGCATTATAGGGTTTTCGAGAGGTATATGGTGGAATTATTATATGCTTTAGCATATGACATTGAGTGCCATGTCTGCACCCTTAATATTAGAAAGTTAAATAGGACTATAAAACTATTACCCGGAATAGTTTCGGTCCAGAGTGTACGGGACAATATAACACTTTCAATTAATAACTATGCACTAGAACTTGATATAGATAACAACATTATCACGTATGGTATAACTTATATAGAAAACTCACAATAAAAAGGCAACTGAGATTGATAGAATATCTACTGACTTAGATTCCTTAGAAGAGCAAATGTGGAAAGGTATCTAGGTAGAGGATGTAAGATCAGCTCTCAGGAAGTCAAGCAAATGGAAGTCAGCAGGAAGAGATAAAGTACTAACTTCTGGCTCAATGCCTTCCTAGACTGTCATGTACTGCTAACAAAACGTTACAACTACGATGAAGGAAAGGATCAGAAGAGAATGATATCGCAGGGTAAGGGCAATACTCAGCAAAGAGCTGAATGCAAAAAAAAAAGCAAGATCGAAGCGATAAATACTTAAGTCATACCGCACGTGACTTACCGCTTAAATGCCATTAATTAGTCAATTACGTAAATATGTAATCTTGAAAGAAGAATACGAAAATTGTTGACAATGCATAGAATGCACCATCCTAAATCAGATATAGAACGACTTTACCTACCAAGAAAAGAGGGAGGACTCTTACAACTGGAAATAACAATGAATATAGCGATAATTGGCCTAGACATCTACCTGAAAATCTATGATAACTGGATGTTAGAACTTGATTTAAAGCATGAAAACAAGAAAGCCTAATGTTCAGTAACAAAACAGGCAAAACAATATCTAAATAAGAAATCCCAGAATTAGACGTACTGGAAACAAAAAAAAAAAAGCAAAGCGTATGAGAACCAGTGCTAAACCTGCTGTCTTAGATATTCTTAGTGATAAATGGCAAGTAAAATCTCTCAATCGCAAATACCCAGCGATATAATGTCGATGGTAACGAATCCTTACCGATAAATAGTTAGAGTCATCTGCCTTAAAATCAGAAACGGAAGGGTTTATCATAGCAGACAAAGATCAATGCCTACCAACAAGGAACTACCAGGCCAACATATTATCGAACGGCAGTAACCCATCATGTCGTGTATGTTAACAAAAAAGGAAACAATTGTTTATGTTGTCTCCATGCGCATTCTTCTTGTACCAAATGAGTATTTCAATAGACATGATAGAGCTATATATAGATATATTCACTGGTTAGTTTGCAGAACCCTGGACCTGCCAAAGGATAAAAACTGGTGGGAACACAAACCACCTCCAGTACTTGAAAATGATCACGCCTCACTCCTCTAGAACTTCACCGTTCAAACTGACAGAAACATAGATGCGAATAAGCCATACATTATATTGAAAGACTTTAGACAAAACTCTTACCTCTTCCTTGATATGACCGTCCAAATGGACATAAATGTGTTCTTCAAAACCTACGGAGAGCTGAGCAAGTATAAGCATCTCCAAATTGCAATTGGAAAAATGTGGAACCTCAAGAAAAACAATACCTCTTGTCATAGGTGCCATGGGAATTATAGCAAAAGGGACTGATTCCTATCTAGCTCAAAAATCAGGAAACACCAAAATGGCAGAAATTCAAGAGATGGTGCTCATAGAAACTGCTTATATCCTACATAAAACAATGGCTATGTAATCTCAAATTAAAAAAAAAAAACTCAGAAGTTTATTATGCTTTCTTTAACATTCTCTAGAACAATACTATGTGCAACACCAAATATATGACACTCTAGGCACAATACCAACTTCTAACTTGTTTCTTGAGATCACTGGCTGAGAGTTGGAGTCAACTTGTACAAATACAACATAAAGTCAAACATATAACAATTATAATAATAATAATAATAATAATAATAATAATAATAATAATAATAATAATAATAATAATAATAATAATAATAATAATAATAATAATGATAATAATATTTACTTTCCTCACAATGAGTGTTAGTGGTATCATGCACAGTACAAAGATCAGAGGGGACAGGCAGTACCCTTGGATGATGCCACTCCCGATTATTATTGTTCTTAAAAGTATTTTATATGCTCTCAGTTCTGTCCTCCAATTCACCATACTTTACCCAAGCAATCGCTCAATATTTGATGCAATACCAAATAAATTCATACATTCCATAATCGAAGAATCTGGGATCATATCATATGTCTTACGATAATCGATTCATTGCATGACTTCGTTAGTTTTCCTCCTCTTGCAATCTCTGAGTACAGTTGTTTTTCTGCCAGAACTTGATACTTAGTGCCTCTACACTTACACATGCACCTCTTCTGCTCATGTGACAGCACTCCATTTTCTCCAGATATCAGTACATTGACTCTGCGATTATTCCAGTTAATAATTTCCACATAAGTGGCAAGCAGGATGTCGGCGTGTATTTGTGTACGGTATTGAATTTTTCGATGTCCTTTAATCACAGCAATGGCGTACCCATTTTCAACCATTATGGTGTTACTTAACGGCATTTAACACGATGTTGAATTGTACTGCTATTCGTGTGTGACATTCATCAAATCTTTTCGCCTAGAATGTGTCGAGAAGGAAGCTGTACGAGTCTACTCTTCGACTTATTGCAGCTAAAGGCGGGCCAACTCTAAAGTAAATAATAAAACACTTATTAGCAAGGTGCTTGCATTATTTCGTCAAATCACTGTATATGTGTGTATGTACATACGTTCATACGTCTGTTGGTTTTACAGTTGTGTATGTGCATGTGTAAGTACGCATGTACGTTTGTAAGATAAAAGTAAACGTATAGGTAAGTATATAGAAATGAAAGTATGTGTATATACCACAATGTATATAAACGTGCCAGCACATAATATATTCCTTATTTCTGTGTACGTATGTATGTGTTGTTTGTGTGTGTGTGTATGTGCGTGTGTGTGCGTGTTGTTTGTGTGTGTGTGTATGTGTGTGGGTGTGCGTGTGTGTGTGTGCGTGCGTGTGTGTTTGGATATGAATATTTATATGTATACACCTGGTGAATGAACATTTGTATGTATAGATAGGTAAAGCTCAATAAATCTTTATGTCTAAGAACCTTAGCGATTTTCTTCGGTAACAGGATAAACGAAATTTAGTTTTAAAAGTGTAATGCCAGGCATGAGGATTTCCTGCTGGGAAAGTGATGACCGTACGACATCTCAAGGAAAATAATCACACGCAACAGACATAAAGATAAGCTATTATACACATAAGCAGTTGTGTTTATAAATGCTTATGTATAAAAAAAAAGAGAAATTGTAATAGATAAAAAAAGAAAAGGGAAATTGCAAGAGAATAAAAGGATAGAATATTAGTTTTGATCTACATTTTTACATTTTTTTAGCTGTTTGTTTCTTATATGACTTTTATTTTTATAATATATTCTGTGGCATTGTTATAACTAGTGTCGCCTTGAATCTATACAGTATTCAGTGAAGGGAAGAAGCTAATTATGCAAAGGCACTTATAGAGATAGAAAATGAAAGTAACCCAGTAGTGCTTTCAACACAAACTACCTGATGAAGTGCCAGCATATAAGTGCTACTGGATCATATTCACTTATGCAGATATTTATAAAATGATATATGTAAGGGCATGCATTGACATATGACTAGCAACTAACAGCTACTACACCACACAGAAATATTTGTCGTATTTTGTAATTAAGACATGTTTATTGGACCTTCTATGTACATATATATACTCTTACTCGTTTACTCTTTTACTTGTTTCAGTCATTTGACTGCGGCCATGCTGGAGCAACGCCTTTTAGTCGAGCAAATCGACCCCAGGACTTATTCTTTGAAAGCCTAGTACTTATTCTATCGGACTCTTTATCAAAGTTACAGGACGTAAACATATCACCATCGGTTGTCAAGAGATACTGAGGGGACAGACACAGACACACAAACATATACACGAACATACATATATGTATATACATATATACGACGGGATTCTTTCAGCTTCCGTCTCCCAAATCCACTCACAAGGCTTTGGTCGGCCCGATGTTAAGTAGAAGACACTTACCAAGGGAATGAATCCGAACCATGTGGTTGGTATGCAAGCTACTTACCACACAGCCGCACCTGCGACTATATATATATATATATATATATATATAACAATAACAATCAATAATATGTACCAATAAAATCATACCTTTATTTTAGATCACACCTTAAGAATCCAACAAGTGTTTCAATTGCATTAACATTTACATGCATGTGTGTCTGCATATGTTATTATATATACATAATATTAAAATTAGTTTGTACGAAAATTATGTTAACACAACATTATCAAGGTAATCTCAATTGGTGAAATTCTAATGACGATGCTCTTGGTTGAATGCATGAATGTTTAAAGCCAAATTAGGTTTGCCATTTGTTTTTGCTAAACGTTTCTTAACAGCTAAGGTTTTTTTTAGATGCTTAGAATTTCGTCAGCGTTGTGTTGACACAACTTTTCGTACATATCATTATTAATTTTAAAAATATTATGTATATACATGTGTGTATGTGTATGTATGAATATATAAATGTGTATGTGAGTGTGTGAGTGTGTGTATGTATATGTGTATGTATGTACGTAGGTATAGGTTAACGGAAATGATACAGCTGTTGGATTTTTAAGGTGTTATCTAAAATGAAAACAGGACTTTCTCCGTAGATATTATTGATTGTTGCTTATACGCTGAATTTCTTAAAATTCTGCATAAGGATTACTGGATTTACATGTCATACATGAGTATCTACCTGGAATTAGTAGTCAACATATATTTACTGCTATCTACCTGTTGGAAATGTAAACTTATTCCTTTATACTGAGTGCTTATTTGATATCTGTCAGGATTTTAAATCCCATTTTTTCTTAAATATATATGTGCGTGTGTGTGTTTGTGTGTGTGTGGGTGTGTGTGTGTGTGTGTGTGTGTGTGCGCATATGTGTGTTGTATGTGTGTGTGTGTGTTTGTGCATATATTCACCAACACTCATACAGATATGCAAACACACACATATATGCAGGAGAGAATAGACAAATGTGATGTGATTACAATCTGCAAAATCATCTCTATCACATTACTATGTTGAAAAAATCAGGATCCCCAGCTCGTTCTCACTAGTGCTGGAACTGGTCGATCTGAAATTATATACCTTATCATATACAAACACCAACAAGGTGTATTTCGTTTTGGAAATGTGAAATTTCTCTATTCTGACAATCAAATAAGTCCTATCCATCTGTCCCTGTGACAGTGTGTATATCGGAAATCAATGTGAATAGGGCTCAAGGAATTCCTTGAAACAAAATATATATATGTTCTGGAAACCATTGTTTCTGAGAAAACATCGATATTGTGATGACGTTTAACGTAAATTCATTAATAATAAAAATCCATCAAACGTTTAATAAAAAATCCATCATACGTTTAATAAAAATCTGCCTGAAATTCAAAGAAGTGAAAATAATTCTACGGTACAATGAAAACACCTCACTTTTGCAATATCCGAAGACATTGAAGACATGGTATATAACTGCTTATGCATATCCTAATTACACCCTTTAGCATACACATATTGCTGAAAACTGTTGGTTCTTCCATATTTTAAAGTAGATTATTGAATGGAGTTCCTGATAAATATGAGATGAAACCTGATTTAGCTGATGTGAGGTTGCTTATGTTCCATACAAACTGTAATTGGATTGAAAAAAATTATGTAAAATATCTTGCTGCTAACTGCAAATAAGATATATTTTTTTCAGATGTGGGTGGTCATTTTTGTCAGTTGTTATTGCGTAACACAGTAGCCTTGTTAATTAGAACAAAGCCAACTGAACGGTCATTTAACTGTTTTGATTTGCAGGACAAGGCCTGAAAATTAGAAATTACTTTTGTTAGGTATTTGAATGGCAAAATAAAATAACATAATATAGGATGCCCCAACATATACAATATTACCTTGTTTGATATGAAGTTGGCGAAAAGGAACGGATGTCTACAAAATTACTTGCTGCCTCTTTAACTGAGCTGAAGAAAGTAAAACAGAAAGTCTGAAGAGAATAAAAGAAAAAATCATACTGCTAACTACAAATCGCTACCTTGCTTCATAAAATGATCGAAACGGATATCTTTCTTTCAATTGTTTGGCATTTTTACATATGGTAGAATCTCAATAATTTGCACGTTTATAAACTTTTACCTTACATTGTTTAGTAAATTAGATTCATATGAAATCCCAGAGTATTTATTACTTTAATGTTGGCAATGATTTCAGTTCCAACTATCGCTCACAACGATTTTAAGAATTACAATTTTTGTGGAAGTAAGTTATATCAACAAGTCGCGTTCTTCGTATGGCCGCCTCTTATAAGCCGACGGCAGACTCATATAATTTCTTAAAAGGCTACCAAAAATTTTCCAATTATTTATCTAGGTCTTACTTGATAAAGTGAATCTAAAGTTTTCCAGCACTTTGCTGATAGAGAACATATTAAAGTCACAATGTTGGAAAATGTAAACTTGGAATCTCATTGCTGTGTGAAAAGTAACATAAGTAAGGAAGCATTTTAGTAAGAGAAACTCAGTGGAAACAATTGATACAAGAATTGTACAGTGAGAACTCTACTTGACTGCTGGACAACAGGGATCTCAGATATAGTTCCTAGTTCTTGTTTATAAAATATAAGTTTTGCAGGACCTAGTTTTAAATGCAGTATTCGAGCTAGAGTCTGCATTATATGGAAACAAACCTCAGATACATGAATATTCCGTTGAACAGAAGTTTAACAATTTCTGGAAAGTTATCGTACCATGTATACAAAGTTTGCAGTTGTGTGCCGGGAGTGCAGAGGCGACCAAATGTCTGTGAATTAATTATAAATGATGCAAAAATAAGGCATACCAGAAGTATTGTATCATTAATGCCAGGCTGCATGAGAAGTAACGAAAACGAAATCCATTAGGTAACTACACTGTGAATTCCTCGATCAAAACAAGCAAAGCTCATTGCATTAATAATTCAGATATGTAACAATGTAAAATGTGGTTTCGGTTTCATAGGGCAGTATGTGAAAAAAATATGTTGGTATGGGGTATATTTCTATGTCTGATTGAAAAGTGTAATTTTGATTTATGCTTTAAGTCAGACATAGAAATATGAAATTCGAAATAATTTGTGAGTTGTTCAAACTCATTAGAAAAGAAAATTGATATTAACCATTGTTAATATCAATTCCTCATACGAATATTTTTGTAGATATAAAATGGAATTGAGAAATTATAGCAATTTCATTGTTATTTATTATGTATTTTCAGAAGAATTTGTATTACTGTCCGAAAGGAGGAAAAATAGATTCTTAATTTTCTTTTCTTTCATGAAGTTTATAATACAAAGTCGATATTTTATTTGCTTAGAGCTTACGGCTTTTTTCTTACAATGACTTGCAACATTTGTGCATTATTTGTAATATTTACTTCTGGTTTGTTAGTTCTAAAACGGTTTGTCTTTTATGTTTGTCTTTTTAGTAGCAGACCGTTTATTATTATTTCCTCTGAGAATGAAGAGTTTTTTTTTTTATTGTTGCTGCCTTTCTGAATATTTCTTAATGGTAGATTGAGGTTGAAATTGTCAGATCACATTCATGTATTTATTGTCATTTTACGTTTGACTTTGTTTTCGAGATATTTCTTTTTTTTTTTTTACATTTTATAAAAGAAGATCAACGCAATATTTTTTTTTTTTAAATTACAAAAATGTAAACTCCGTTAGTCGTCTTTCATATTATGCAATATTTCAGTTTGCAGTGTCAAACTGCATTATATCTCGATTATTACTCTTTCTACTTATATCCCTATATTACGCCTTGTTTTGAGACGTATGTATTCTTTCATTTCAAATTATTGTTGTAAATAATAAGAATATCCACATAATGGAACTTATCTTGTTTAAACTAAAAGCCAGCTTATGCATATGGAAATAAAGAAAGAAATGGATACTATTGATTTAAAATGAAAATAAAAATCTATTTCTCATATTTTCGACATAATATGCGAATAATCCTTTTCCCGAGTTTAACTTAAATTGACAACTTAACTGACTAAATTGTATTAGCTTTCCTATTTTATTACTTTTGCTTAAATCATTCACAAGGGAATTCTCTGTTTTGAAAGTGATTTAAATCATTTTATAGCTTATTGCTACAGCGAATTCCAATACAATTTATATTTACACGCTGTATTTGACATTAGTAATATTATCTTGCCATTCTATAATCCCCAATAGATATATATTTGAGAAGCATTTGTAAGAATTATTCTTTTACTTGCAAAGATCAAGAAATAATGTACGTCTCTTTGACCAATAATTTCTGCATAAAATCAATACGAAAATTAAGAAAAAATCTATATAGAACACAAAGCCTACTTTCTAGTCACAGTGGAAGATATTGCCAAGCAATAAGGAAACAAATTTTGAATGCTAGCGATATTGAAATATTTCGATTCGTGTTAAAAAAGGAATATATATATAACTTATTAACCTAATTAATTACACGATTCATTTTCAAATGTATTAAAAATGCAACAAATAAGGCGATAGGGTTAAATCTGAAAATAAATGCGGAAAACTATTTCATGCCTTTCTTGTATATACTGATAAAAGTGTCAGAAGAGTCATATAAATGTATAGCCTTGTAAATACATGGCTCTTCTGCAAGTCAAATGTATATGTCCTAAAATACTCTATTTTAGAGTATTTTTTATTCGTTTATTCTTTTACTTGTTTCTGTCAACTGACTGCGGCAATGTATAAGACAATTTCATTGCATAGACGGAAATGTTAATGACCTGTAGTAAATTAATTGAAGAACTGAATTTTCCTGCAGATTTTAAATTTCTGAATCACAAATATTGTCACCATATTCATTACCCCTTATTTGTAAAGGTGCCTTATCACGAATTAAAATAATTTTTTTCTTCTTACGAAATTTTAAGAAACAATACATTTTGCAATATATACCGTTCACTTGTTCATGATGTATAGACCGTTATTGAATACGGTGAAAAAATTACAAGACGACTTTCATGATTACATTTCAGGTATTGCAACAGTGCAAAAAGTATTAGGAGAAATTCCTGTTGATTATCATTGCTTTTTAAAACGCTTTACCATCATTGATAAACATTTCGTTAACTCAGAGCACATTGTTGTTAAAATTTGACAGTAAGTTAATTGCTAGTTATATATTTTTCATAACGAACGCTTACATATTAGTTATTAGTCACTTGAGCACTGCTCTCGTAAATTCACTTTATTGAGTTAGATTAAACTCCTAAAGGCGTACTGGTTTCAAAATCGATGTCTATGACTACGAGCAGATATGTTAAAAGCTTCACACAAATCTACGAGTTTGGACGAGGCTGGAGAGCACGCCTATACAACTTCATTCACTTTCTCTCTCCTCTCTCTCTCTCTCTCTCTCTCTCTCTCGCTCTCCTCTTTTTCACTCTCTCTTCTCTCTCTCTCTCTGTATATATATATATATATTCTCTTTCATCTCTTTTACTTGTTTCAGTCATCTGATTGCGGCCATGCTGGTGTACCACCTTTAGTCGAGAAAACCGACCCCAGAACG
>NC_068998.1:23162399-23164305 GCF_001194135.2 Octopus bimaculoides | reverse complement strand
AAGAATTCGAGGGCAGGATAGAAGGATTAGACAAATGAGTGGAAGGACTCTAGTTGTTCGCGGGAGAGTGAGGTCGCACCGGTACAGTCATCATAATAACGTATAATTCGGGGAGTGGGACCAGTGAATCGTGAGAATATTTGGGCCTCGAATATATATATATATATATATATATATATATATATATATGTGCGTGTGTGTGTGTGTGTGTGTGTGTGTGTGACTGTGTGTGTGTGTACTCATAAATATTTATATATACATATATATATATACACAATTAATATATTTGTGCCACAGTAATCTACAAGTTTTATGATTTTATGAAATATTAGGATGATATTACTTTCTTGTAAATGTTGTATGCACTAAAAAGAATGCATGCGAAGACGCCTATATATCAATATATCTAAAAGTAAAAGCGAAAAGGTATGTAATAATGCTGTAGTTTTGATGTATTATTTAACATGTATGAATAAAAAAATACTAGATGATATTCTGGTGTCTAACAATTATTCTCTTATTGCAATAATACTTAATCGATTCTCGTTTTTTCATCCTATTCAAGGGAAATTTGTTTATAATAATTCTAATGGAGGAAAACCGACTAAATTTTTGCAAACAGGATTTCGTTTCACAGAGCATTATTTTTAAGGCTTTACATTATAATATTCTGACAATATTGTAGAGATTGTTAAGATCTCGCAATTCAGATTCAATAGACTTTATATATTACCAAATAATTATTCAAGTAATGCTAATGTAGCATAACAAAAAATTGCTATTCCTCCCAGCATTTGCTTCTTAATTACACAAGGAACTATGATAAAAATAACTCCTGGTAATTAGTTGCAATCATTATGACAACTTTTCACTTTATTTACAGGAATATTGAGTTTAATACAATAGACTGATTGCAAATTACTAAGATTTCAACGAAGAAATATGATGATGATGATGATGATGATGATGATGATGATGATGATGATGATGATGAATGATGATGATGATGATGATGATGATGATGATGATGATGATGATGATGATGAGGATGAGGATGATGATGATGATGATGATGATGATGAGAAGGAGGAGGAGGAGGAGGAGGAGGAGGAGGAGGATAACAATAGTGTTACGGCAAAACAGTAAGCCACCTCTTATATATGAATGACCTAAAACTGTACGTTACAAATGATAGACAGCTGCAAACATTACACACAAACAGTATGTGGATTTACCAAAGAAATAAATATGAAATTTGGCTTCGAAAAATGTGTCAAAGCAACCTTGAAAATAGGAAAACTAGTTAAGAGTTGCAACATCACACTAGATAAAGCAAATGACATAAGAAAATTAGACCAAAGACAGAATACAAATATTTAGAAATCAATGAACTAGATACGATACATCAGACACAAATGAAAGAGAAAATAAAAAAGAATGCTCTAGACGATTTAGATTAATACTGAAAACAGAGATCAATGCGAAAAACAAGATAATAGGCATCAACACTCTAGCCGTACCAGTTATAAGTTAGAGCTACAATATTCTGAACTGAACACTATATGAACTAACCAAAATAGACAGGAAAACAAGAAAAATAATGAGAGGATTTAGGATGCACCACCCAAAATCTGACGCAGAAAGGTTATATATACAATGAATAGAAGTTGGTAGAGGCTTTATACAGCTATAAAACTATTACATAGTAAGCTCCATAGGAGTTCAAAAATACCTACTTCAGAAGCAAGGAACACTAATACAAATAGCCACAAAACGAGAACAAGACTAAACCTGTTTTCAGTCTTTAAGGAAGCTATAGGCGTAGGAGTGGCTGTGGGGTAAGTAGCTTGCTTACCAACCACATGGTTTCGGGTTCATTCCCACTGCGTGGCACCTTGGTCAGGTT